>NC_056732.1:107876652-108134152 GCF_019279795.1 Protopterus annectens | reverse complement strand
AGAAAACAGAAATCCAAGAACCCAAAATACTCTGGAAATACTTTCTTTAAATATACAAATATCATGTGATAAAAGCTGTGATAAGAAATTGTACTTCAAACAATAGTCAGCTATTTAGTAGTAGAGAAACTCTGAAAGCAAACATAAATAAAATAGTATATCAATCAACAGTCCTTTAAAGTCTTGTTGCATTAATTTTAAGAATGCTAATGATAATAATGAGCTCATTAAGACTTGGTGGGGGGTTATAAATAAGTCTGAACAGGCAACATAGTTTCTGGTATTCCAGAAAAGTTTCCAGCTCTCCCTACCCAAAGCCAGACTAATTTGTTCTAGTGCCACGAAAGTCAGCTTGAAAAAAATTATTGCAGCATCTAGGTTTTCTTAATGTTCATAGGTTCATAGAAGATTACTAGGCTAATGAATCAAGAGCCTTTACAAGCCTAGTCAATAATTCCCAAGATATGACAATATTACATCTTAATTCTCCAGATATGGTATGGGGTAGTATCAGGGCAGTGGCAAGGTGACCAAATGTCCCATTTGTTTCTGGAACAGTCCCGGTTTGGAAGTCTCTGTCCTGGAAACCCAATCATTGTCTTCGGGACATGGAAATGTCCTAGTTTAGACCCCGACCCCATGTATAAAAAAAATGGAAAAGGAGTTGTGGAAAGATGATGACTGCCTTAGCACAGCAACTACATTTCCCATGCGCCTGCTCAGCTTCTGGCACATATCCATTGCAGTAACAGAGTGGTTAGTCATTGTTCTCTTCCAGGATCTGCAAATTGGGGATTTCCAAGGTACATGCTGAGTGATACCCAAGCTTTGAGTAAAGTAGAGAAATACAGAGCGTTGGTTTGAGGGTTCTATACCTGTTGCTATCACTTTGCTCAAGCAACAGAACTCTGTTTTTGTGGTTTCGCAGGTAATTTGTTTAATTTACAAGAAAGGGAGTTTAGAACAGATTTCTGGAGGCCTGTCATACTAGTAGGATAACTGTATTTAGCCCCTCTTTGTTTATTTTTTGTGCGCCTGATATTTCCGTCATTTAAATAAATTGTTTTGCCAGTTGCAGAATAGTCTGTGAGTTTTTGTGGGATTACTGATTCATAGCAGTTCTTTTTGTGGTTCTGTAAGCTTTTAAGACAGGACTCCTTAAGTACGTTCTGCAAAAAATTAAGAACAAAAAAAAGATCAACAGTTGTCACTAGGGTCAGGATGTGCATTCCCAGTTATTTTAAGTTTTCAGTAACACTAACTTAATATTTCCTTACATATGTGTGACTCATAAATATTTATGGTTCTCACTATTGTTCTCCATTGTTTTAACTTTGTTTGTTGTACATGTATTTGGCCAGTGGCTTGTTTATGTTGGTGCACTACCTACTGTGTTTTTTATCTCTATGTGGATTGGCATGTGTATGTATGTGTGCATATACTGAGAAAGATGACAGCTGAAACATACAATGTATTTTAGTCATAGATTATCATTCCTTATGTTTTAACTGAGTTGATTTGTTTCGTTTTGACACTAAAGATCTGCAGTCATGCATTTTCAGTTTTGTTTATACCTGCACATATAAAAACTGTTTGGCAGAAAAAAGTTGATTTACCCAGTTTCCTGTCTTAAACTTATGCTGCAGCCTTGTTGAGCATTTATGGTTGTGTACACACATGCATATAAGTTTGCATATATGCCTAACTCTTAACTCAAGAAATCTGGACAAAGCCAAAGTAATTCTGGTGAAAAGACACTAAAAATAAGAGCAAATTTTAAAAACTATAAACTTAAAAAGTTGATTGAACAGTGTTTTTTGCATCAGCATGCATTTTCTGGAGGATATGTAGTCTGAAACTCAAATGTCTGTCATTATTTAGTGACTTCAGTCCTCAGCGATTTGCCAGAATACAATAAGTTTTTTGAGGAATATACCAAAAATGTAAGGCTAAAATCTGGACATTCTGCAAATGTCTGGATAGTTGAGAAGCGTGTGTATGTGTGTGTGTGTGTTTGTATATATGTATATACACACACACACACACACACACACACACACACACACACACACACACACACACACACACACACACACACAAACAGGGATTCATATAGTAGCAGTCAGACCTAACCTTATTAGACTAGGAGATATTAAAAAAAAAACACTGGATTCCTAGGTACTTAAAAACTTGCTGTTCTATTAACTTTCAGAGATAATTAGAGTGATATTTGACATGAAATACAAGTTAAATAACTACCATGTAAATTTAGTGTTGCAAGGCATGTTCTGCATGTAGAGCACAGGGATTAGCGTAGGGCTGCATGCCTAGAAATAGGCTGCAGTTTAAGTGTCCCAGTTTAGGTCCTATAACAAAATGGTCACCTTGGGTAGTGGGCCTTTGGGTGTTGGGGCTCTGAGTCATTTTATAGACTACTTCTCTCCATAAAGGTCATAGGCAGCACCCTGGGAGTGAATTTACAGTTCCCCATCCATTTATCCAAATTCTTTTTGAAGAGAGTTAGGGACACGTTTTGTTTTATGAAGATGGGAAGTTTATTCCATAGACAAAGTAGCCTTTGGGATGAGACTCTGTCTCATCAGCAAATTCTGTTAGAGTCACAAATACAGTTCAGGTCCATGGAACGAGTAACCCTTGTTTAATTGTTCTGGCGAATATGTAACATTTTCATCAGGGCTGGATGAAAGAATGACTTGTAGGTTAGGCATTAGTCACCTCTCAATCAACGAAATTAGACAAAGTAAGGGTAGGACCTGTAGTTGGTCTGCATAGGACATGCGTCTTACACTTTGCATTTGTTTTTTTTTGTTTTTTTGTGAGAAACCTCTGGGGCTGTTTCAATTGGTGTACGTGCAAAGCAAAGCATTTTACTCAGTTATGCACCTGATGAGGGTCAAGTACAATGGCATCATGACTTCCTTTGATCTTGAGGCCATGTCTTTACTTATAAGTTGAGCCACACAGAAGAAAGTCCTCACTATCATAGCTACCTGAGGGTCAAAGTTTAGGTCATTATCTATCTGTGTTCCTAGCTCCCTCACCACTGGGTCTACTTTTAGGGGTGTGCTATCAATATTATAATTTGCAGGGATATCTGATTTACTGGGTATGATTATGCATTTTTAGCATTTAGTCTCAGGCCATGGTTTCAACACCAGTCATGTGTCATTTTTCGGCCTGTTTGTAGGATGTCAGCATTGTTTGGGGATTCGATGATTGGTCCCAGCTTATAGTCATCAGCAAATTTGGTGAGTCAGAGGCCTCCAACATCAACATTGGCCTTTACTTCCGAGAGGTATATACCACACAAGAGCGGTCTCAACATTGAGCGCTGTGAGATACCAAAAGTAACAGGTTTCTTATCAGAAGTGGATTTTCCTATCAGGACAACATGAATCCTGTCACTATCCACCTGAAAATGTAGGGGTTTATGCTTAATCCAGTAAGTTTATCTATGATCCCCAAGTAGGAGATTATGTCAAATGCTTTGGCCAGGTCTAGATAAGTGGTAGGCACCATTTTACCTTATACATGGCCCTGGTGACCTTCGCAAAGAAGTCTAACAGATTGAGCAGGTAAGACCTCCCTTTGACAAAGACAAATTGGGCCTAGTCCAATATTTGGAGATTTCCTATGTTAAGTCCATGATAATTCTCTCCATGGCCTTGCAGATAGAACTGGTGAAGTTTATGGGTCTGTAGTTTTCTGAGTCAGTTAATGGGTCCTTCTTGTGAAGATGGATGACTTTTGCAGTCCTCCCTTCACTTGGAACAAAGCCTTCAGGAGGCTGTAGCTAAAGAGGGTTACTTTTATCCCTGATAGATCCTGTTTTAAGCTATTTAAGAAGCATCCTGGAATGTTGGAAGGACCCATGGAGGCTGTGATTTTGGCTTTAGCGAGTGCAGTAAGGACCTGTTCTTTCATAATGACCGATAGTGGGATGGTTGTGGGTACTTCTTTGGATGTGGTAGGAGGTGATAGGGAGGTGGAATTTGAACTGAACTTATTGGTCTGCAGGTTTGCTATAGTTTCAGGATGGGTGTAATTGTTGTCGTTTATACTTAATTTGGCACACTGCTTAGTGTATCCCCTGAAGTTACAGACACAATTAAACAAAGCCTTATGGTTATCTTTCACCTGGGAGACTATCTTTGCCTGATAGCTTACTTTGGAAGATTTGGCCAGGTCTCTTATTTGTTTGTTTAGACTGGTGAGTGCCTTTTTGAATTGTTTTGTCTGTTCCTTCTTGGCTTTGGAGAGGATTTTTGTCTTTTTGTTGAATAGCCTATTTATGCTACAGGTCCACCAGGATGGTTTATTTTTGCCAGGAATCATAGATTTGACTCAGATAGGTACTCTCTCCTCTATACAGCTATGAATGTGGTTGTACGGTGCTTTTGTGTACAGCACAGAGTAGGCTTCAGTGTCGTCCAGGTTCGGAGAGGCTTGGAAGTTTAATAAGCTACCACTTAAGTTTGAGGTAGCAACGTTCTTAACAAGTTTGGAGTTTGATGAGGGTTCTAGGTTAGTTTTAATACTAAAGGAGATCATTTTGTGGTGAGATCTTACCAGGGAGGAGATAATGCATGAGAGGGAGCACCATCCCCCCTTCTTTGTGAGTACCTGGTCTAGGATATTTGTACCTCTAGGTGGGGAGCTAACTAGTTGGTCCAGAGTGTTTGCATTGATGAAGTCCAAATACCTCTGAGCAAGTGAATTATGGGCGATATGTCTTCCAGTTTATGAATGGTTAGTTGAAGTCACCCATAAGTAGGGTGTTAGGCTGAATGTTTACAGATTCTGGTAGGTTTATGTAGGAGGTGTGGTTTTCCAGATTCCTGTTAGGGGATCTGTAGTGAGCAAGGATAAGATAGGGAATTGCATTTATGGTTAATTGGATATGGAGCAGTTGACGTGAATTGTTGGACAAGTCCAGTGATGTACTTATCCTTTATGAACAGTGAGACACCTCTTCCCTTTGTTTTATTTTAAGATGACCAGGATCAAAATGTATGAAGGGCATTGTAGCCTTTGATAACCAAGATACTTTCTATGGTTCTAAACTATGTTTCCATGACTGCACATATGTCTGCATTCTCCAGGGTGAGGAGATCTTCCAGGGAGTGCAGTTTTTATATAAAATCCTAGCATTGAGTAGCATTATCTTTTGGTAGTCAAGAGGAGGGTTTAAAAACTTGACACAGCCTAAAAACAGCACTATGGGATTAGAGATTTTTTCCAGTATCTGGAAGCAAAGTAGTGACAAGTGCAAATGATCTATGGCAAAGCATTGCGGTTTGTCGATCATGTCTCGCCAGGCTGACAGAAATTGGATCTCTTTGAAGGGACATCAGAAACCATGCCAATTGTTGAAGTCAATCATTTTTTGATGATTCTATGTTATCATCAATGGTAAAGGTAGGATTCTACTGAAGGCTAGATTCATACCTGCCTGGGACACATATTCAGAGAGCTCCATCGTGCCTTTCTTCGTATAGTTGAGTGCATGTATGATCTGGCAGATCCTGAATCCAGACAGACAGCTCATCGTGATCTTCTCCTTGTTTAGCCTGGTAAGGGAGACATCAGTATGTCTTACAATGGAATCCCCAATAACTAGAATATTTGGTTGTGTGGTGTGTTGCCTTATGGACTTGGAAGCGGGGCTACTATGATTTTCAGAGTTATGTGTTGTGTAAGACACTATCTTTTTTTTGCATGTGCATGGGGCCACTAAGAGGTGCTTTTAAGAGGTCTTGGAAGTTTGGGTAGATTACATGTGAGTACCTCTGCATATGTGGGTTTAATTGTTTGTTTCTTAGTGTTGGTAGTAAATGTTTTGGGTGTAATACTGACAACCTGGTTTGCATTTTTCTTGTTTGCATGTGAGAGCTTTTCCTCCACTGATATTGTGCATTTATGTTTCCTACATACTGTGTTTGTTCTAAAATTAAGTGGTTGACAATGAACATGAGGCAGTTACTACACTGCTTCAGTATGCCCATATCAACCAGGCCACAAACAGAGATGACAGGGCAGCAACTATCCATTATACCAGATCCTTAGTAGATGGGAAGGAGTAAAGGTGACTCATTTAAAGATCTAAATGAGTGTTTAGCGATATACTATACGATGACCTGCAGTGGTGCTGCTTCTGGGCAAATCAGCCAGTCTTCAAGCAGTAATGAACAGTGGACATCTATGGAGAGCATTTGCTATAGAGGATGTTAAACTGGAGAAGTTTGCATATATACAAAGCAAATGCAAGGCTTTTATACCAGCAGGATGAAAGACTTTTACAAAGTTAGGCCTTCAGGCCAATCAGATCAACACATAGTAAGCCTTCCACCTGCATTTCCCAACTCAAATAGGTTGAATCAGCCCTCTGCTCCCAACAGAGTACAGAATAAACCCCCACTTAATATAAAACAAACTGGTTTTGAACTCAAGTGCAATAAGAAATGCTTTACATCAAAAGGCAGAACTCCTGTAGTATCAGGAATCCTTGGAAATAAGTTCACAAAGCCTGAGAAATGTTCCCAAATACAGAACAAACCGACCAACACAAGAACGCTGTATTCCTATGTGTCTTGAAACGCCAACCTGGTCTTCACAAACATGCCGAGCAAGGTGTAATAAAAATATAAAAAGCTTTTATTCCATAAGAAGTGAATACATGTTAAGCGCTTTCACTTGCCCAACGCGAGCTTCATCAGAACTGTTTAAAAAAACTAATTGATGTGACTCATATAACCTTTTTGGCGCCAAAATACTACTAATAATATAAAACTTTAAAGCTGCATACACATAATAATAACAATAATTGTGTACATTAAAATAAATGCTTAAAATCACCATATCGCTTCATCAAATGCATCAAATAAACATCTATTACTGTTAAAATGTGCAGTTTAAAAAAGTTTTACGTAAAATTTTTTGTATTTGTATAATATTTGCAATATTTACTATACATTTAAATCTGTCTACGGAAATAGTAATGCTGGCTTAATAGTGACAAAATCATTTAGACCAGGTGTAGTCGAGGCATCTGTATATAATTGCCACCATATTTCCTTATAGGACAACAATCCTTTCAAATCCCCCCCTCTAGGTTCAACTACTAAACTATCTAAGATAGCAAATTTAAATGTATGGGTGTAGCCATATTGTTTAATATGCTTATATAGGGCATTCTTCTCATCTCTTGTTTTAATACTATATTGGTGTGCGCATATACATTTATTCAATTTTCTTTCCGTCTTACCTATGTAGAATCCTGAACATGCAGTACACTTTGCCAAATAAACCACGCATCTAGTATTACAATTACCATGTACATATCTTATAAAAGTCTTGTGTAAATTTTCCAAGGTAATACTACTTTCTTCAAGAATAGCATGACATTGTTTGCAATCCACACTTACTTGTTTTCCTATTAGTCAACTGTCTAGTGATATCGCTACTTTCTAAATACCTTTTTATATTCGGGCCCATTTTATAAACAAAAACTGGTTGGGATCCTAAAATTTTAACTATATCTTGATCAATCGTTATAATTTTCCAATTATTAGTTATGATCCCCTTAATCTTACCACTATGTGGGCCATATTCCAGAACGCACGCTCTTCTATACTCGGTAATAGTAGACATATTATCGTGTGTCTGCTCACCTCTAACATTATGGGGATTATTTTTATCATGCTTAAGTCCTAACAAGGGCATGTATTTTTTCCCCCACTCATTGATAACATTTTTACTTATACAATTAATCATATTTAAGTCATAACCTCTATCCCTAAAAAGGGAAATGATGAAATGAACTTCATCCAACATCTCAGAATAGGTGGAAGTCATGCGTATTGCCCTAATAATCTGGCCCTTAAAAATGTTGACAAATAGGTTCCTTGGATGATTACTAGTAAACTCGATATAGTTGTTAGAAAAAGTATGTTTTCTAAACAATCTAGATTTGAAGCAGTTTTCACCTTTAGAAATATATGTATCCAGATATGGGAGTCCTTCCATATTAGCTGAATACGTAAATTTCAAATATGTACTACTAGAATTTAAAAACTTCACAAATTTATCTAATACTTCATTATTACCATCCCACAATATATAAATGTCGTCCAAATATCGTGAGTAATACCTGACATGTTTGAAAAATTCACTAGTAAATAATGTACTCTCCTCCCACTCAAGCATGACTAAATTTGCGTAGATCGGAGCACACGCTGCTCCCATGGCTTTTCCACTTGGTACAGCTATCGATAGATTTCTAAAACATATATATGAAAAAATTCCACATTTAGTTAAGGACTCGTGGGAGTTTTTGAGAAACTATCCGGTTAGTTTGTGGCAATCAGATCTTATGTTTGTCACAGTGGATGTTATCGATCTCTTCTCATGTATTCCGAAAGAAGCTGGATTAGAGGCTTTTGCCTACAGTATCAGAAAATACAGTGGCTATGATTGGGATAAGGTATGTCTCATTATTGAATTAATGTCCATGGTATTAGAGAATAATTACATTGAATATGAGGGGAAATTTTTCAGACAAACCAATGGCGTAGCCATGGGAGCAGCGTGTGCTCCGATCTACGCAAATTTAGTCATGCTTGAGTGGGAGGAGAGTAGGTGAAAACTGCTTCAAATCTAGATTGTTTAGAAAACATACTTTTTCTAACAACTATATCGAGTTTACTAGTAATCATCCAAGGAACCTATTTGTCAACATTTTTAAGGGCCAGATTATTAGGGCAATACGCATGATTTCCACCTATTCTGAGATGTTGGATGAAGTTCATTTCATCATTTCCCTTTTTAGGAATAGAGGTTATGACTTAAATATGATTAATTGTATAAGTAAAAATGTTATCAATGAGTGGGGAAAAAATACATGCCCTTGTTAGGACTTAAGCATGATAAAAATAATCCCCATAATGTTAGAGGTGAGCAGACACACGATAATATGTCTACTATTACCGAGTATAGAAGAGCGTGCATTCTGGAATATGGCCCACATAGTGGTAAGATTAAGGGGATCATAACTAATAATTGGAAAATTATAACGATTGATCAAAATATAGTTAAAATTTTAGGATCCCAACCAGTTTTTGTTTATAAAATGGGCCCGAATATAAAAAGGTATTTAGAAAGTAGCGATATCACTAGACAGTTGACTAATAGGAAAACAACTAAGTGTGGGTATTGCAAACAATGTCATGCTATTCTTGAAGAAAGTAGTATTACCTTGGAAAATTTACACAAGACTTTTATAAGATTTGTACATGGTAATTGTAATACTAGATGCGTGGTTTATTTGGCAAAGTGTACTGCATGTTCAGGATTCTACAGAGGTAAGACGGAAAGAAAATTGAATAAACGTATATACGCACACCAATATAGTATTAAAACAAGAGATGAGAAGAATGCCCTATATAAGCATATTAAACAATATGGCTACACCCATACATTTAAATTTGCTATCTTAGACAGTTTAGTAGCTGAACCTAGAGGGGGGGATTTGAAAGGATTGTTGTCCTATAAGGAAATATGGTGGCAATTATATACAGATGCCTCGACTACACCTGGTCTAAATGATTTTTTCACTATTAAGCCAGCATTACTATTTCCGTAGACAGATTTAAATGTATAGTAAATATAGCAAATATTATACAAATACAAAAAATTTTACGTAAACATTTTTAAACTGCACATTTTAACAGTAATAGATGTTTATTTGATGCATTTGATGAAGCGATATGGTGATTTTAAGCATTTATTTTAATGTACACAATTATTGTTATTATTATGTGCATGCAGCTTTAAAGTTTTATATTATTAGTAGTATTTTGGTGACAAAAAGGTTATATAAGTCACATCAATTAGTTTTTTTAAACAGTTCTGATGAAGCTCGCGTTGGGCGAGTGAAAGCGCTTAACCTGTATTCATTTCTTATGGAATAAAAGCTTTTTATATTTTTATTACACCTTGCTCGGTGTGTTTGTGAAGATCAGGTTGGCGTTTTAAGACACATAGGAATACAGCGTTCTTGTGTTGGTCGGGTTGGTTATTTTCGAACGCTGAGTCCTTTGGATTTGGTTAAATACAGAACAAATGTGTGCAAGCATAGGAGAAGTTCTACAAACACAGAAAAACTGTCCAAACTTAGAAATATTTTGGCAAACTCAGGAGAATGTTGGCAAACTCAGTATCACAGGAGTTAGGAAATATCAGAATACTATTAAAATGACCTAAGAGCAGTACAGTAACAAACAGACAGCATTTCTTTAACAAGGCATGCTTAAAACAGTGATAAAGGTTCATAGGTTCATAGGCAGGTATAGACTATCGGCCAAAGGGCCTAAGTAAGCCTAGCCAACAAGGTTCCCTGGATTACACTATCCAAGAAAGTTAATTTCCTATGCCCCTGTCGAGCAGAGCCACAGAAGTGATCTCGGGGTGTATTTCCTATTTCCCATCCACTCATCAAGATTATTCTTGAAGAGTGCTAATGAGGAATTTTGCTTGACATAGATGGGTAGCTTGTTCCAGGGTATAGGAAGTCTCTGGGACAGGAATCTATCCCTTCAGCATGTCCTGTTTATTGTGGTGACAAGGTTTAGGTCCCTAGAGTGTGCAGCTTGGAGGGATTGGGATTACTTTAGGTGTAGCATGCCTAACAGTTCTGGGCTTAACATAGCTTTATATGTTAGGCAGAGATCTCCTTGGAGTAGGCGATATGCTACAAAGTAAAGCTGGAGTTTTTTGAGAAGGTCAGTGTAGGGGATCTGTTTGAGGCCAGTAATCCTCTTTGTGAGGTACTTCTGTGGCCTTTCCAGCTGCTTCAGATGTCTTGTGAGGTACATTCTAAAAGGGGCGTTGTACTCTATAATGGGTCTAATGAGTGCCGAGTAGATGGGAACAATGACCTCTTTTTTTCTGGATGAGAACCCTTTTGTGATGAAGTGTGCCACATAGAAGGATTTCCTGACTACTGTGGTGATGTGATTATCAAAGGACAGACTTCTGTCCATCTGGGTCCCAAGGTCTCATCACATATTCGGCATTAAGCAGACTGCTGTTTATGTGGTAGTTCATGGGAACAGAGTTTTTACCAAAGAGGATGACAATGCACTTTTTGTAATTGAGCTTGAGGCCATGTCTCTGACACCAGGCATCTGTCTCAGTGATACCCTTCTGTGGGATGTCCACATCATTTGGGGACTCGACTATGGCTCCTAGTTTGCAGTCATCTGTGAACTTCTGTGTTAGCCTGTACTTCAGAGAAGTAGATACCAAACAGGAGAGGTGCCAGGACTGAACCCTGTGGTACTCCACTTTTCATTGGTATGAAGTCAGATTTGGAGCCTGCAACTTTTACAGTGTGGGTTCTGTCAGTGAACCAGTTGGCTACCCATCTTGTGATGTAGGGATTTATACCTAGTTTAGTGAGTTTAGCTATAATTCCAGAATGGGGGATGGTGTTGAAAGCCTTGGCGAGGTAAAGATAGGCTGTGTGAACTACCTTACCCTCGTCTACAGCTTTGGTGACTGCCTCAAAGAAGTCAATCAGGTTCAGAAGGCATGATCTGCCTTTCCCAAACCCAAACTAGGTGGGGTCCAGAGTTTGGAGGTTACCAATGTTTTTGTTTATGAGTTCCATGATGATATGTTCCATGGCCTTGCAGACCAGGCTCTTCAGGCTAATAGGGCGATAGTTCCCAGGATCAGTGGTGGCTCCCCCTTTGTGGAGTGGGATAACTGTTGCTGTGTGCCATTCAGTGGGCACAAAGCGTGATGTGAGACTATGATTGAACATGGTGTTTAGGTGGGGAGCCAGTTCGTTCTCAAGTTCATGTAAAACGCAGCCTGGGATTTTGTCCGGTCCCATGGATGCTGTGTTTTTGGTTTTAGACAGTGCAGCTTTTACCTGCATAGGTGTGATTACAGGGACTCTGCATTCTCCCTGTATAGATATGGGCCCTTTAGGGGGTGAGAGGGGGGTAAACTCAAACAAATCAATAAATGCAGCACAGAACTGTTAAACAGCACTGATATAGTTAGAGCAAGTACAAAAGAAAAATAATACTTATATTAACTTTTAATTCCATGGATGGTTTTAGATACAGTCCAAGGGTCTTGTAATCACAGGCATCCAAGCCAGGCACAAGTGTATTACTAAAACCCTTTGTTATATTGTACATCCATCCATCCTTCTCCAACCCTATTTCCCATTTTTGCACATGGGGTTTGGGTGTCCCTTCAACAGCGACAATCATCTAGAACCAAGGTTTACGTGTGCTAATATATTCTTTCCCTTCCAGTACATTTGTTTTTTTCCAATATAGAACACGTCACAAGAAGTAGAACCTGCTAAGTAGTCAAAAATTACTTTGACATGTCTAAATTGTAAAACATTTATTTCCAGAATCTCGCTATAGCCATTGACATTAATACATGTACATAGCTTTTAGTATTCAAGCTTCCCTCATACAGCTGCACACACTAGTCAGGCAAAGCAAGACTATTTTAACTGAACAAACAGCAGGGTAAGTTACTTTCATCCTCCGACTGTCTACTACCTCCACCTAATAGTTATAGCTACTTTGCTGTGTGCACCTTATCTGATTGTGATAATAATACCTATAAATCTCTTAGCACAAGAATCAGGGAGAAAGCCAAAACATAATGAAGAAAAAGGCCCAGAATCAGAGCCATGTTTCTATTATATAATTAGAAAGCTACTAGAAATACAGTATTTGCATTTTCCTGCATTTTCTGAAGGGTAAGAATTCTGAAACTCTGTTGTGTGCTTTTATTTACTGTCTGTAATCCCAAATGATTTGTTAGAAGCCAAAAGTTTTAAGACGAACAGACTGCAAAATCAGGGACAACTAAGAGCTATGTAATTTCAACTTTGTTTCACAAACAGTAGCCATAAGTATTTCTAATTTATTTCACACAAATGTACATTAGACCCAAAAAGCCATATGGTTAACTCAGAAAACAATCAGCGAGCAAGTTGCTTTCATCCTAAAAGAGCCCCCACCTCTACCCAGTAGTGATAGTCACTTTGCTGTGCATATTCCATCCAACTAAGATAAAAATAATACCCGTCAACCTTAGTACAAACATTTGGAATTTGTTTAAAAAGCAAACAAAAAAAAAACTCCAGAATCAAGGACAAAGCCAAAACTTTGAGACTAAGTCCCAATATCAGGGACAGGTTTTAAATATTGTTTTTGTATATACTTAGAAATTTGAGAGGACAACAGTTTTTGTATTGGCATACATTTTCTGAAGGATATAACGTCTGACAAGTTAAATGTCTGCCATCATTTAATGACTATCATCCTCAATGTTTTATCAGAAAACCACATGTTTTATGAGGAACAGACCACAGCTTGAGGCAATCTCAGGGATATTTTGTGAAATCAGGGATATTTTCATCTTTGTTTCACTTAGTCATCAAAGAATAAATATTCAAATGTGTTAAATACAAATGCACACTAGTCTTATAATGTCCAGCTTTAAAATAAACAAAATAAAATAGGTTAATTTGTTTTTATTCACAGCAGCACCCCTATTCCCATTTAGTGACTAAAATACTCAATGATTTACTAGAAAACCACAAATTTTATAAGGTAAAGACCAAAATATAAAGCAAAGCCATACTCATTCTATAAAATCAGGTGGAGATTCAACTTTGTTTCACACAGTCACCACAGAAATAATATTCTACTGTATTTCATGTAAATGCACACTAGTTCTATAAAGTCAGACTATAAAATTTGCAAATTACAAGAGAGTAAGTGTTTTCACCACAGCCTACTATCCTACCTCAGTTAGTAACTGCAATCCTCAACCCCCCCCCCCCCAAAAAAAACAAAGATTTTGTGAGGCACAGACCAAAAAACATGAGGCAAAATCAGGGACAGTTTCATCTTTGTTTCATTCACAAACAGTTGCCAGAAATTAATTATTAAACCTTTGCCCTACTGAAATACATTGAGACTTATCATACTTCTGAATTTCTTTGCTCCAGAATACTGGATAAAGCCAAACATAATGGGGTAATAATTGCCTAAAATAAAGGACAATGTGATAATACTTTTATTTACTTAAAAAATTAATATAATACCAAGTTTTATACCAACACTAATTTTCTGAATAATAAGAAACATTAACTCTAATATCTCGCATTACTGAATGACTTTAATCTTCAATGATTTACCAGAAAATCAAACATTTTATGAGGGAGTGGGTAAAGTTATGAGACAAAATTAGGGACATACTGCAAATACAGACGCATTCAACAGGTTTACAGATATACTTTAAACTGAGCAAATAACATGTTGCTTTCATTTATTTATTGATAGCAACAAACAATTCTATATCGGGTTGCCCATCAAAGTAAAAATTACTTATCTCATATTACTGCCACCCACTAAGGCAATCATAGGTAAGGCAATAAACAGAAATCTGTTGCAGTCACCATAGGATCACTGTGGGATGTTTATTTATTTACATTTAACTAAAAAAAAGTTTCTTTACTTAGTGATAAATAATTGAATACATAAGTAAATAAAGCGCCCTGAGGTAAACAGTGTCACCAGCCCATACTGCTTATATGCAAGTGGTGCTAACAGCATAAATGGAAAATACACACAGTGGATGTTATTTAACGCTTCTTTGTAGCAAACCTGTTTCATTAACAATTGTTATGTTCAGCACATAAACTAACTTATGTACGCTGAAGATAAAAACAATTTTTAAAAATTAATTTATTTTGCTGACTGACCAATATGTATGCATTGTATCTTTTCTTGCAAGTTCTTTTTTGGGATGCAAGAAAAGATGTATTCTGCCTTTCCTGCATACTGCAGAATTCCTATAATTCCCTTGCTCCTAAAAAAAAAGGTTAAGTAGTTTGACCAAAATGTTAACCATATGGCCTCACCACAGCAGGATTGTACATAGCCTTAAAGTATTTCACCATTGTAAATGTCATCTGCATAATAGGTGATCTCTGTAATCAATTTATTCCTGATTTCTAATGGGAATCTTGGATAGAAGTAACATGAAAAAATGTTACAGTGCTTTCTCATATCTACATTCTATCATGGCCTGTGTACCTCGTCTGATATCTCATTTGTCTATGGACCCCAAAGAAACGTGACAGTCGTTCAGAATAGCAGTCTTATACCCAGTACTTCTTGAACCAGAGGACGGCACATTTATTAAATGCTGTTACCTACTATGATATTCATTCTGTATTATACTTAAATGTGTTCATTCTGTGGTGGTACAGCGGTAGCATTGTTACCTCACAGCCAGAGGTTCTCCCGTTCGATTCTCGGCTTGGTTTTGGAGTGCTTTCTGTGTGGAGTCTGCATGTCCTCCCCGTGGTTGGGTAGTGTTCGAAAGACATGCATGTGTAAATGGACGTGCCTTTGCTGAAGGTTGGGTGTCGAGCTGGCACCTCGGCGTTTCGTAAAAAAAATCTACTGCCAATCATTAGCGGACCTGAGTTCCACTGTGGCGACCCCTTACCGGGAAAAAGCCGAAAGACAAACAACAACATTATACTTAAATGTGTTCACTTGATGTAACTCATTTCTGCATGTGTAAATACTACTCCCTTTGATAGAAATATTCTGATGCTGATATTTAGACAAAAATGTCTTTAACGGTCATGATTGACTTATCATATTCCTGGTGTGAAAATGGCCCTTTTATGATTTTAACTGGAATTCTTAATGACATTTCAAATCAGCAGAGTAAAGTCAATCCCTGTGCATTCTATAGATAGTGAACATTTTAGAATAAATCCTTGTAGGGTATTACTCATGTATCAACTAAGTGTTTAAAAAACAAAGAAAATAATCAGTATGTACAATAAATCCCCATCTTCCTACTACAAAAAGCAATAAAACATACTAGAAAAAAATCTTAAATGTGCTATTAGAAAGTATAAAGCAAGTATAAACTCAGGGTGGCCATTTGCACCACAGGTACTATAAAACCATATTCAGCTACACCAGGAAGATAAGAAGTAACAAACAAATATGGTCCGAACTTGTCTACAATAATGCCAACTACTCAACTGATAAGACAAGAGTCAATATCATAGCAGATAAGTTTTTTGTTTAGTTGGTTATATCCTATGCTATAAATACCACTTCAAATGACACCTGATAATAAACAGAGCTGCCTAGTTAATAGTGATAAATACAGCCTGATGGAGCTTCTAATTAACCTTTTTCATCATATTCTCTTCAAAGGCTACATTATATATATGATATTTAGAGAACTGCAAATGTGATACCACTGTACAAGGACAGTCGTAACATCTTCCGAGGCAACTACAGAGAAGTTAATCTCACCATTTCTATGTGGCCATAATAGGCCTCTGCAACATGTTTGATGATGGGGTATTGATATGATACTCCATGCAACAAAAAAAGATATGGGACATTGTTACAGACAAGTCTACGACATGGGGCATAGACTAACAGCAATTAAGCAGTTCATTAAGACAGGAGTTTTTGATGTCACTCACCAAATATGAGAAGTGGTCTATCATACATGGGAGAGGATTGGAGGTGGGAGCCCAGCAGGGTTCAACCATCCATGTGTCAGTCAACGAAGTACCAGTTTAGTAATGTCCATTAGTATACAGTGCACTATAGCACATTCCACTGCATTTGAAGGGAGTGATAGCAAAGACACAAGTGTATCTGTCTTCTAGACACCTCTGGTTTGCAACTTCAACAACCTGCATAACAAATTATGTCTGTCAAAGTATGCTACAGCTATATTTTAATGTGTAGTATTATGTATGCCAACATGGGTACAGCGGCATATGCTGTGGGCAGACAGTGTTGTCATGTGTAGCCATGCTTTCAGAAATTGCACTGATAGAGGATCCAGCACAACAGGACAAATAGAGCTGACATCAGCAGGGCATCTTTGGCTGATGATGATGGCAACATGCAAGTGTCATGATCCAATGACACAATGGCACTGTCTGTAACATACAAACAGATGGTCATCCACAGCCATCATTACAGAGGCTTCTAGAGGTACAGACTGAGTCTCAGTATGTCATATGGACATCTACCTAAGAGTCCCTCACTGTCACCACAAACATTGTCTCCAGCACACACAGCAATTGAAATGTGCATCCCTTTTGAGGTACACATACCAGTCATAAGCGATAGCTGAGGGAGGATAGGTGTCACCATTACTCCAAGAATACCCCTGATATGGCTATGACACTTGAGATTAGCAAGCAGGTGTGCACGCCAGTGATACAGAGAATATAAGTTGGGAAAAGGAAACAGACAATGCTGCTGAGGCTGATGGTGGCAAATGTTGCTTGCATAGGTACCTCCATGAGACACACTGCAACTGCCATTGGGTCGGCCTCCAGAGGCCATGCCTTGTGTAGCTAAAGATGGATAAAAATATGAGTAGGAGCTGCAGATACTCACATTTCAGACAAAAGTCCATTGGTAAGACAGCATCACTGTCATCTGCGGGGACACAACATGTAGCCTACAGTCGTGGGTGGGAAAGGACAGTCATCGGGATCAACACACGTTATGTTCCTGTCAGAGTGAATGCTCATGATTCCACAGAGCCAAACTCTCCTCTCAAGGACTGCATCAAGCTCTGATACAAAAACTCAGTACAGTGGGCTGTGCCAACAGACATATTAAAGCAGCTTGATTCCACCACTGCAGGATGTGAACCTAATTCCCCACAACCTTTCAGAGCACATAGCTTCTTCTTCATCTTTCAGCTGTTCACATTAGGGGTCGCCACAGCGGATCATCTGTTTCCATTTCTTCCTGTCCTCTGCATCTTGCTGTGTCACACCAACCATCTGCATGTCCTCTCTCACCACATCAATAAACCTTATATCTTAGGCCTTCCTCTTTTCCTGTTACCTGGCAGCTTCATCCTTAGCATCTTTTTCCCAATATACTCTGCATCCCTCCTCAGCACATGTCCAAACCAATGTAATATTGCCTCTCCGGCTTTGTCTTCAAACCTTCCAACCTGGGCTGACCCTCTAATATACTTATTCCTAATCCTGTCCACCCTCGTCACACCCAGTGCAAATCTTAACATCTTTAACTCTGCCACGTCCAGCTTTGACTCCTGCGTTTTTGTCAATGCCACTGTCTCCAACCCATATAACATAGTTGGTCTCACTACCCTCTTGTAGACCTTCCCTTTCACTCTTACTGGTACACTTCTGTCACAAATCACTCCTGACCCTCTTCTCCACCCACTCCATTCTGCCTGTACTCTCTTCTTCACCTCTCTTCCACACTCACCATTACTCTGAACTGCTGATCTCAAGTATTTAAACGCATCCACCTTCGCCACCTCTACTCCCTGCATCCTCACCATTCCTCTATCCTCCCTCTCATTCACACACACATATTCTGTCTTAGTCCTTCTGACCTTCATTCCTCTTCTCTCTAGAGCATATCTCCACCTCTCCAGGGTCTCCTCCACCTGTTCCCTACTCTCACTACAGATCACAATGCCATCTGCAAATATCATAGTCCACAGGGACTCCTGTCTGATATCATCTGTCAACCTGTCCAGCACCATTGCAAATAAGAAAGGGCTCAGAGCTGATCCTTGATGTAATCCCACCTCCATCTTAAACGCATCCATCAATCCCACCGCAGACCTCACCACTGTCACACTACCCTTGTACATATCCTGTACCACTCTTACATACTTCTCTGACACTCCCGACTTCCTCATACAATACCACAACTCCTCTCTAGGCAACCTGTCATATACTTTCTCTAAATCCACAAAGACACAATGCAACTCCTTCTAACCTTCTCTGTACTTCTCCATCAACACTCTCAGAGCAAACATTGCATCTGTAGTGCTCTTTCCTGGCATGAAACCATACTGCTGATCACTAATCATCATGTCCCTTCTTAACCTAGCTTCCACTACTCTTTCCCATAACTTCATGCTGTGACTGATCAGTTTAATCCCTCTGTAGTTACTATAGCTCTGCACATCACCCTTATTCTTAAAAATCGGTACCAAAACACTTTTTCTCCATTCCTCAGGCATCCTTTCACTTTCCAAGATTTCATTAAACATTCTAGTTAAAAACTCCACTGACATTTCACCTAAATACCTCCATGCTTCCACAGATATGTCATCTGGACCAACAGCCTTTCCGTTCTTCATCCTCTTCATAGCTATCCTTAATTCCTCCTTGCTAATCTACTGCAATTCATGATTCCCTATCCACATATCATCCAACCTTCTCTCCCTCTCATTATCTTCATTCATCAGTGCTCTTTCCATCTGCTCAACACATTCTCCTCGCTTATGAGTATGTTTCCCTCATTATCCTTTTTCACCCTTACCTGCTGCACATCTTTACTAGCTCGGTCCCTCTGTCTAGCCAATCAGTACAGGTCCTTTTTTCCCTCCTTAGTGTCCAACCTTTCATACAACTCTTCATACACCTTATCCTTAGCCTTCGCCACCTCTCTCTTTGCCATGCACCTCATCTCCTTATACTCCTGTCTACTTTCTTCATTTCTCTGACAATCCCACTTCTTCGCCAGCCTCTTTCTCTGTATACTTTCCTGTACTTTCAGAGCACATAGCTACTGGGTTCAAATCCCATGATGATCCCCCATCTTACAGTGTTACAGTCAGCTGCCACTGTACCCCTCCCCTCACCTATGGAAGTGGTGATGATTGTGCCCTGCCCATCCCCTAACCTGTGTGTTGATGGTAAAGTCAGATGCACAACATGGCCAATTATTGTGCTGCCCTACACAGTTACCATGTGATAATGCATACATCGTTTTATTCTATGTAGTCTGTATCATGGCCCATAGCTGTGGACCAAACACTTGTTTTATGTCCTATTCTGCCACAGCTGCAGTACTGTTGCTCTGTGTTCCTTCCTTGAATCGCTAACATGCCCTTCTGCTGCTGCTACAGCTGGTATGGAAGGTGCCGCCATGATGTCCACTGCAACTTCATATCTTTGTATAATGCCATGTTATTCATCATGGCACAGACAACAAAATTCTTGTTGTGGAAGTCTGTACTTTACTGCAGTATCCCTCCAGATGTGTCTAGCCAAAATAAGCAACCCTTCAGTTAGTCAAACACATGCTCCACTATATTTTGCATTTTTGTATATGCTTCATGACAGGCCATTTCTTGCATGGTCTAGGTGTTTAGGGTGAAGTAATCAGCCAGCGCTCTAAGACATATCTGGCCTGGCCTGTCACACAGCATACAACATATTATATGTATCTTGCTTCCTTTTTGCATGTTGCCCACATGCATAGACCTGCGTATCTCAGATGTGTGTGACTCTACTAAGTGAGGAAAAGAGTGCATTCAGACAGCAGTTGCAGGACCTACTAGATAAAGCAGGACAACATGAATTGGTGTTGATAATGGGTGACCTGAATGCACATATCAGGACAGACAGGACAGGATATGAGGACTGCCTGGGTCTACATGGGTGGGGCAACAGGAATAAAGAAGGAGAAACCATTCTAGATTTTTGTTTGGCAAATGGCTTAATATTAGCCAACACATGGTTCAGAAAGAGAGAGAGAGTCACACGATCACATGCAAGAGTAGCCTACATGTAACTGCCTAGTAAGGAAAAGGCACTGGGGTAGAATCCATGATTTCTAAGTCATCCCCAGTGAAGCAGTCGGCCCACAGCATAAACTACTAGTTGCCACAATCAGCTGCAAGCAGTAGTCAGAGAAGGCTCTAAGATCAACAGAGACCAGGCTGAAGACCTGGAAGTTGACTGGAGAGAAAGTACAACAGTTCAAGGAATTATCAGGGTACTTGCATCCCAAGAAGAGGAGGAAATAGGTGGAGTTGAACAAGAATAGCAGCGCTTAAAAACAGCATTTGTTAGGACTACAGAAAAGATATGTGGCCAAGCCAGGTATAGAAATAAGGCACATAAGGAAAACTGGTGGTGGAATGCAGAAGTCCAGGAAGTCATCAAAAGAAAGAAGGAGCACAGGAAGAAGTGGGAGATAGAAAAGATGGACCAGTCTAGGCAGGACTACTGGTTGGCTAACAAAGAAGCTATGAAAGAAGTTGCAATAGCAAAGAATAGGACATCTGAGGCACTCTACCAACTTCTGGAAAATGACTCAGTAAGTGGCACAAACAAGATAGTCAGACAGCCTTCATAAGGGATGCCAGCAACAACCTTCTCACCAGTCCACAGGACATTAAAGGCAGATGGAAGGACTGTTTCCAGCAGCTTCTGAATGAAGAAAAAAACACAGAAGCTGTACTGCCCCAGAAATAGCCTACAATGAGAGAAGAAGAGGAGCCTGCCCTAGAAGAAGTAAGAACAGCACTAAGGAAGATGAAGTCTGGGAAAGTAGCAGGCTCAGATGAGGTCACAGCAGATATGATAAAGATGCTGGGAGAGATAGGGGAGAAATCGCTCTTGAGGGTACTAATAGCAGTGTGGAGAGAAAAGCATATCCCAGATGACTGAAGAATAAGCATACTCATGCCAGTGTACAAGAACAAAGGGGACATCCACAACTGTGGACAGTACAGAGGCATCAAAGTCCTATCACATTGCATGAAAGTTCTGGAGAGGGTGACTGATAAATGGATACGCAGAGTAGCAGAATGTAAGATGGGAGATGAGCAGTTCGGATTCAGATCAGGATGCAGCACAACTGACCCGATGTTTGCAATGAGATAGATACTTGAGAAGAAGCTAGAGATGAGGAAAGAGTCCAGTTGGGCATTCCTAGACTTGGAGAAAGCATATCATAAGGTCCCAAGAAAGCTGATCTGGGCAGTACTGTGGTGGTTTGAAGTCCCAGAAACATTGGTAGATTTAGTGCAGGCTATGTACAAGGACCCAATGACTCAAGTACGGACAGTGTTCGGCCTCACAGAGGGGTTCCCAGTGGGAGTGGGTGTACATCAGGGTTCAGCTCTGAGACCACTGCTGTTCATACTGGTGATGGACTACATTAGCAAACAGGTCAGAGAGGACAGATCAAAAAAGTTGCTGTATGCAGATGATGTCATATTACAGGCAGACTCTGAGCTAGAACTTCAGCAAAGAATAGGAGAATGCAATGCAAAACTGAAGGCACATGGCATGAAACTAAGCACAGATAAGATGGTGGTAATGGCAGAAAACTGGGGAAATCAGAAGAAGCTGAGAATAGAGATATAAGGGAAGATAGTGGAACAGGTAAACAGCTTCAAGTATCTGAGAGGGGTGGTTGAGGAGAAGGGAAGTCTGAATGAAGAGGTCAAAGCTAGAATCAGATGGGCTATACCCAACTGGCATAGAGTGTCAGGTGTAGTCTATGACAGAAGAATGACAAAGAAGCTGAAAAGTAAGGTGTACAAGACAGTGGCGTGACCAGTACTACTGTATGGTACAGAAACCTGGGCAGTAAAGGCAGAACAGCTGAAGAAGCTAGAGGTGATGGAAATGAAGTGCCTGAGAAGGATGGTAGGTTGCACACTGTGGGACAGATGAAGAAATGAGGACGTAACAGAAGAAGCCAAAGTAGCTTCAATTGCAGAAAAGATCAAAGAGAACAGATTACAGTGGTTTGGACATGTGCAGAAAAGCAGAAGACAATTTGATAAGGAATATTTGGGATAAACAGGAAGAAGGTAGGAGGAAGCGAGGACATCCAGCAAAGAGATGGATGGATTGTATGAGAGAAGATCTGTGACAGTCAGGCATGAGTGTTGAAGAAGGAAGGAGTGTGACACTGAATCAAGAGAGTTGGTGACAGTTAACATGATATCCTGACCACATGTAGAAAAAATGGGAAATAGGGGGCTGATGATGATGATGTGACTCTACCCATGGCCGGCCTTAGGCATAAGCCAACTAGGTGGCCGCCTAGGGTGCCACTCTAGCAGGGGCATTTTTCCAGTATTTATTTGGGGTAGGTAGACCAGGATGGGGGCAACAGGTGGTGTGGGAGGGGTGCCGTGGAGCCCTTTTGCCTAGGGCACCAGTTAACCTAAGGCCGCTCCTCCTCTACCAACCAGATGACCTTGTGAGGAATCCTCTGAGAGCAGCCATTGTTATAGGTCAGATGTGTTTCAGATGTGTAACTTAGAGTTTTTGTTGGAAGTAGTACACAAACACATTATAAATAATGTCCTAGACATTATAGACCAACTACCATTACAAGGAGTAGAAGCCCTTCCTGGTGATAAAATGAGTCCTTCTGGACCAGGATGGGCCTTGATGGCAATGCCTGTGCAATCAATTGCTCCCAGCCTCAGAAAAGCAGGCTATGTCATAAAATATTTGCATAACGGTGGCTCTCTCTTGCATTCATGGGAAATTATATATGCTCCTCCACATGTTGAAAAATAACGTTGAAGGAATAATTTAATATTTATCAGGCTGATGCCTGCAATATCTCAAATGTGGCCCCAGTAGGTCACCGAAAGGTCCTGTAGGTAAGGAGGCTAAAGCTACAAATAGCTTAGTATCTAGAAGAATGGGTATGTCATGCATCTTCATCAAAGGTGCCTTAAAGCCTCACCATTTACATGGAAACAGTCCACAGATTTCTGGTCAATTAGCTGGTGGTATGACAGGCACTGTTAGTACCTCCTGTGTTGGTGCTGCTGCTGCAACATCCATCGTTGTGGGCACTGGCTCCAATGGCATCTGACAACACATGTGGTTGAGCTACTGCTGTTGGTAATTACAGCAGTGCACCCCTCACATACACCATGATTCTTTTGGTGTGTACCTGGCTTCTCTTTCCTGGGTCACCACTTTGAGCAGCTAAAATCAGAGGTGTGGGGCTAGATCATTTTAAGTGCATCTTAAGGCAAGCAAATATATGTGATATCTTCAGTGTTTTGCCTACCTAATTGTACAATCTATGCTTTGAAGAAATCGCTTCCTAAAGTGAGAGTAAGTCTGGAAGAACTGCAAAGTGAACCTGGTGCTTTTGGCTGTGTTTCCAGGTCCAAGGACATCCGGCAGGTTAGACAAACGTGGCTCATCACCAAAGCAAGTTTTGGAAGATGACATCTCAGAAATATTTCAGTTAGCTGCTTCTATAAATCAAATAGCTGTGTCACCTGATACCTTCCAGATGACCTTTCAAAACCAAGTGTGGGAAATAAAAGATATTATTAGAAAAGTGGTAAATAGCACAGCTACTTTGGAACAGTCTACTTGGGAGTTAGCACACCAATAGGAAGAAGTGGAGAATCAAATTCACTTACTTCTGAATTTTCCCCATAATTAAATGGGCAAATAAATGATCAGGAGAACAGACAATTGTGCAACAATCTGCTCACATTCTGCTTACAAGAAGGGAGAAAGCAAACACATATGCTTCACTTTCTCCAAGCATGGATTCCATCCCCATAGAGGTTAGAGTAATTATGCAAATTGATCCTGAAAAGAACCCACAAGTCTGTTGCTCCCCCTCCACAACCAGTTGCCCCACTATGACTAGTGATCATCAGATTCCTATCATACCAGTAAAAAGAAAAAGTCCTCTAATTTCAGCTTGGGAGAAGAAGGGCATTTAGTAACTGGGGAGTAAGGGGCATTTTGATAATGATTATCCTAAACAGGTCCTCACTAAATAAAAACAATGGCTTTCCTAAAGCTCTTTTTTTTGTTTATCACGCAAGAAGGATTTTAAGTTGACTACATTATACCAAGCATTTTTATGGCTCATACTGCTAGACTACTCCTGTCTTTTCCAGTGAGTTAAAGATGCTCTCAACTACCTGGGAAATAAGGCTGAAACATCTATCCCGGACAACATGGACAGGTCTTCGGCTATTGTCAAGAGAAAGCAGTTGGTGACAGGCAGACTCTGATCAAGATCTTCAGCAAAGGGCAGAGGAATGTAATGCAAAACTGAAGGTATACGGGATGAAACTGAGTACAGATAAGACAGTGTCAAGAGAGAGCAGTTGGTGACAGACACCTCCCTGGCTTTGCCTGAACCTATGTGACTCAAGTAGTCAGCCAAGAATATCAATTTAAATTTAGATTCTCTTCTAATGTGATGCCTGTAGAACTGACAGCACTTATTTCTTTTACTGAATACCAGAGGACAGCAGAGATTCTCTATAGCTGAACATAAGGTCCTTTAATCATGTTTAATATTCCTGAGCAGTGCACAGAGACTATCTTCCAAAATTATATGTTAACTGAAGCCCTATTATTACAGGTAGATGTTTTTATATTTTTTCATTGCATTGTGAAAGTTTGCTGTATTTTTTTCTTACTAATAATACATAGTTGCTCTTGATCTCGTCTTCATGAGCAGTCTTTACCAAGTGAACTTATGAAGACAACCCTTCATTAGGTGGTGAGCAGTAAGGGGAAGTCTAGGAGTGTTTCTCTACCCCAAAACTTTGGCAGTCATCATTATGTAATGTACACAATTCTATATATATTTTCATATTTTCTTTACTGCTGTTCCTGTTTAAACTCCACGTTTGTTGTCAAGAAGGTTTTTATTCTTTGGTATAGTATTTTATTACTTTAAATTGTTTTATTTTAATAAGGTTACTGTCTTATATAAAGCTCACCTGTGATTAATCTAACTACCTGTTTATTCAATATTTGGCAGGTTACCAGAAATGGGCTACTTCTCTAGACCAGAAAATAATGGTCTTATATTTGTTTTTTTTTTTCAATACCCTGTCTAGGGATGAAATTACTTAGCATGAATGTCAATGGTATAAAATCCTCTTTCAAGAGAGTCCATCTTTATGCTCAGGTTAAATCATGCCCCCAAAAAGTTGGCTTTACAGAAGACCAAACTTTCATATAATGAACATTTTAAACCTAAGGCATGGAATTGTAAGTAAACAGCTTCATCTGCTCATCCTTCTATTAAGTGGAATGGGACAGCCATATTAAGGTGGACACATTGTTCTCTAGTACAACTAGTAGAAGATTTTAGCCTACAGAAGACATAACCAGCATATGCATTAAGGCTGGGGGCAAGTTTAAACATCGGCCTCTTTATATATATGCACCCAGCCATGGACACCAGTGCCACAAGTAAAATATTTCATTATATACAATATAGGGTCAGAGGTTTTTATTATCAATGGGGTGGGGTTAATTAATATCACAAATACCTGTGACTCTTCAGCAGTACATCCACCTCAGCTCTTTCTATGTGCCATGGATGGACAGCAGAACTGATGCTAACAGATATGGGTGCCTATGAAATTCCAACATTAGTTCAGTTCACCCTTCATTCTTCCCATTTTAGTATGTCAAGAAGAAAAACAGATTTATTTAGATGATGACCTGTCAGATCTCTCTCATATTCAAAACATGAAACTTTACACAGTCATTTTGCCAGCACCAGTCCCCTTCTCCCAAACAGTGGGAAATTATTCTCCATTATATAAGAAGAACAAATTTGCCCAACAGTTATCCGAAATTGAATTTCTTTCAGTACATGAAAAGGGTGAATATCAGTCACATTTTCTCTTTGTTTCATCCATGCCGAGCTGAGAGCATGGACTAATGGCCTTGGGAAATACTGGAATCAAAAACTAACAGAACTGCAAGAGGAGTGCTCTCATTCTAGGGGCCAACATTCACTCAAAAAATGTATGACACATTGAAGCCAGAAAACAATGAATTCTAAACTAAAAAAAAAAACTAAAATAGCCCTTGCCAAGCTCTGGCTACAATACTATGAGATGCCCTCTTTAGGTTCCTTTAGACTATCATGAAAATGCAAGTCAAAAGTTAGACAATTTCCATCACTCAACACCATCACAGAGAGTAAACAAGATCAAGGTATCTAAAAGAGGGAGACTACAGAGCTTTTGAGAAACTATTTTCAAGAAATGCATGCAGACTCAAGTATTCTGCAAAGAGACTCTCCCTGAGCAAAATTATAAAGCCTATCATTCCCACACTTCCTGCTTTGTGCTTTGACACAAGATCAGATAAATTTAATGATAAAGCCATTTACTAAGCAAGAAATGCTTCTGACCATCTGAAAATTACAATCTAATAAAGCTCCTCAGAGACGGACTTCCAGCTGAACTTTGCAAGTCATTACTACCTTTTGCCATAAGTCTGCACAGAGAAGCTTGTTTGTCTGCCTCAAAAAAGCTGGTTTCTCCATCAAGGAAACAATCCCCCTGTTGCTTTGCCTGTTAACACCTGAGAAAGACCCATGGGGGGGGGGTTGGTTTGGCATAACGATTAAGGTCTTCATCTCATAGATACAAGGAACAGAGTTTGATTCTGATCTTAGGTTGTTAACTAGGCTGAAAGTGGCCCTTCAAAGCAGTTAGCCAAGTATTTGACTATGGACCTGTGAACCACTGTGTCCATCTAACCATAGACTGATTTATTTATTAAAGATATATATGGGTTACAAAACTGTTTTACTATGGTATGTTTGAAAGGGGCCAGGTCGAACAGTTACAAAATCGGAAAATAAGGCTGACTTTGACAACAGCGGAAGACTGGAATGTCGAAAATGAGAAACATGAAAATGCATATATAACATTTTTGACATTCCTGTCTTCTACCTATCTTAATCAGCTTACCTCAACTATTTAGCAGACACCCCCCTGCATCCCCCATGTGTGGGGGGGATGCACCTCCCATCCCCCACCCCTTGCACATTAAATATACCAACTCAGAGATCACACTACAGTGAGGAAATGGACTACTTCCCTGTTCCTCACTAAAGCACAACCTCCCTCCACAGTCTCGGCACGTCGCTTGCCGAAAGGTCGAGTGCACTATGCAACTCGACTAACTGTGATTGACCACTTTTGGTTTGGTTTCCTGTTCCTTGGAAACCGTGATTTTGGACATTGGCTGTTCGACTTACTGCCATTCATGTAAGTCATAATAAACCTACAAGACTATCTTCCTTGCTTCCTTTCTCAGTACACCTGGATCAAGTTGAATTTGGTAAGGATGAAACTCCTTGGTATAATATTTTAAGAGCAGCACAGTGACTTGAAAGTAGTCAGATCTTTAAATCTCCTGTAGCTTTATCAGTAGATGCAGAAAAGGCAACTGACAATGTACGCTGGCCCTATCTCTTTCCACTCTGGACTTAGGTTGGGGTGTTGTGTCAACTCTCACCATCTCTCACTCATGCCTGACTGTCACAGGTCTTCTCTCACACAATCCAGCCATCTCTTTGCTGGACACCCTTATTTCCTCTTGCATTCTTCCTGTCTGTTCCAAATCTTCTTCACCAGATTGTCTTCTGCTTTTCTGCACATGTGCCCAAACTACAGTAATCTGTTCTCTTTGATCTTTTCTGCAATTGGAGCAAATTTGGCTTCTACTCTTATATCCTCATTTCTTCTTCTTCTGTCCTCAAGTATGCATCATACCACCCATCACAAGCAATTCATCTGCATCACCTCTAGCTTCTCATCTGCTCAGACTTTACTGCTCAGGTTTCTATGCCATACCATAGCACTGGTATCACCACTGTTTTGTACACCTTACATTTCAGCATCTTTGGTATCCTGTCATACACTTCCTATAACACTGTGCCACTTGACTGCAGCCCCTCTGATTCAAACTTTGGCCTCCTCATTCAGACTTCCCTTCTCCTCAACCATCCCTCCCAGATACTTGAAGCTGTTAAACTGTTCCGCAATTTTGCCTTCTGTCTCACTTCTCAGCTTCTTTCGATTTTCCTCATTTGATGCCATTACCACTGTCTTATCTGTACTCAGTTTCATCCCATGTACCTTCAGTTTTGCATTACATTCCCCTGCCCTTTGCTGAAGATCTTGACCAGAGTCTGCCTGTAATGCCGCATCATCTGCATACAGGAGCTTTGTTGATTTGTCCAATCCAACTTGTTTGCTAATGTAGTCCTTCACCAGTGTGAACAGCAGTGGGCTCATTGTTGAATCATGATGTACACCTGCTTCCACTGGGAACCCCTCTGTGAGAACAAGCACTATTCATACTTGAGTATTTGGGTCCTTGTATATAGCCTCCACTAATTCTACCAGTGTTTCTAGGACTTCAAACCACAGCAGTACTGCAAAAAATCAGCTTTCTTGGGACCTTGCCATACGCTTTCTCCAAGTCTAGGAATGCCCAGTTAGACTCTTTCCTCACATCTAGCTACTTCTCAACTATTTGTCTCACTGCAAATATTAAGTCAGTTGTACTGCATTGTGATCTGAATCCGAACTGCTCATCTTCCATCTTACATTCTACTACTCTGTGTATCTGTGTATCTGTTTGTCAGTCACCCTCTCCAAAACTTTCAGTGTGACAGGAGTTTGATACCTCTATACTGCCCACAATTGCGAATGTCCCCTTTGTTCTTGAACACTGGGACTAGTATGCTTATTCTCCAGTCATCCGGGCTACACCTTTCTCTCCATTACACTATGAATATCATCAGGAGCAATTTCTCCCCTATATAACCCAACACCTTGATCATATCTGCTGTGACCTCATCTGAACATACTGTTTCCCTGACTTCATTTTCCTTAGTGCTGTTCTTACTTTATCTTTGTTTTATCATAGGCTGTATCTTGGGCAGTACAGGTTCTATGGGGTTTTCTTCATTCAGAAGCTGCTGAAGCACTCCTTCCATCTGCCTTTGATGTCCTGTGTGCTGGTGAGCAGGTTGTTGCCATCGTCCCTTTTGCAGGTGCCTGACTATTTTCTTTCTCTTTCTATCTTTGCCTTGCAACCTGATATAGTTACTTTGTACCATCTACTGAGTCACTTTCCAGAACCTGATAGAGTGCCGCTGATGCCTTGGTTTTTGCTATTGTAACTCCTTTCCAAGCTTTATTGCTTAGTATTCATTCCTAGCCTAGTCTGTCTTTTCTATCTCCCACTTTTTCCTGTACTCCTTCTTTCCCTTGATGACTTCCTGGACTTATGCATTCCACTGTCAGCTTTCCTTACATACCTTACTTCCATACCTGGCTCAGCCACATATCTGTTCTGTGGTCCTCACACATGCTGCTTTGATGTGATGCCATTCTTCTTCTTCTACTCCATCTAGTTCCTCTTCTTGAGGTGATAGACATTTGAGTAATGCCTTGAACTGTTGAATTTTTCCCAGCCAACTTCCAGGTCTTCAGCCTGCTATCTGTTGACCATAGATCCTTCTCTGACCACTGCTTGCAGCTGATTGTGGCAACCACTGGTTTATGTTGTGGACTGTTTGTTTCACTGGGAATGACTTTGCAATTACTGATTCTACCCCAGTGCCCTTTCCTTACTAGGCAAAATCTACCAAAGTTGCATATTGGTCACTCTTTTATGTGATCTTGTGAATGTCTCTTGTGCTGAACCATATATTGTCCACCATCAAGCCATTTGCCTTCTGTTTTCCTCTGCATTCATAGAAGCTTTTCAGATGATATATCCACTGCTGCAATGAGAGTTGGAACATGTACCTCTGAGTCATTAACAATTTTTAGAGGGCTTGACAGGGATGCCCTCTAGCCCTGTTAATTGTTTTAGCAGTAGAACCTCCAGCTATACCTTTGAAAAATGTATTGCACTTGGTACAATAAACTAGATAGACAAATTCCTCTAACTGTGGAGTGGCATCATTCATTGACAATTTGCTTTTTTTTTTTTGAGGGCCCCAAAGTGCACCCATTCATCCTTTGAGATATTGTAAATGACTGTAAAACTTTTTTCTACGTATAAAATAAATTCCACTAAGTTGACATGAATGAACTCTTAACTTTTCAGCTTTTTCTAATAGCAAATATGATTTAATTTCAAATCCTTCCAGATTTATATATCTAGTGGTATACTTGGTCACCACTCTTACAGAAACCAGAAACTTAAATGTTCATTTAATTCAACAAATGCTACAAGACACATTGAGAGAATGGGGCACATGGAACATTTCTTTTGAAACAAAATGTGCACTTACTAAAATAATTATCCGAGGCTGTTTTATATCGTACAGGGTCTTCCAATGAGACTCACATATGCTGTCATACGGAAATGGGATATAAGACTCCTAAAATTCTTACAGTGTCTGTGCTCAGCCAGAGGCTTTCAAGGAATTCATTACGTCTCCCAAAATCATGGTGGCATATGATTGCCTTAGTCTAATATTAGCCTATTAAGCAGCAGTATTGTAATGCTTTAGAGATTTTTACCTGACAAATTCATCTCCACCTTGAATAGACTCAATGGCCTATGATTTATATCTCATCTTATGGCCACCCATTTCATACATGAAAGAGGATAAAGGGAGAAGAAATTACTTGTTATATGCCACTTTAATGGGCCATTTTTAGAAACTTGTAACTATTGGTATCCTTAATACTAAGACACTATTTGCAGGTTGTAAGCACCATATTTAAAAAGGTAGCACTCTGTTGTCTTTAAATGTTCCCTTTTGCCCACACAAACTGCATCATGCTTCAGCACTCCTTCCCTTTCAGGATGTGGTCAGATAGGGGACTCATCTTAACTTTCAGTTATATTTAGAGTCAATATTCAAGATTCTTTCAAACCTTATCAGTGAATATGCTCTCACTTATAACCATACCATATTTTATTCTCCTCACTCTTTGTCATATTCTGAATTCACAGCATATAAAATCAAGTGTTACTTCCCAATCCTTCCAGTTTCTTACCATCCAGGGAAATAGTGAAGAGCGTATAACGGCAGAAGCATCAGAAATATACTTTAGACTGGCTGATACATATTTGAATCAGACTTAGATCTAGACAGCTCTATTATAAACAGAGAGCCTTAGAACTTTGAGATAACCAAATTCTTGCTAAAGTGAAAACCCCATCAGTAACCACCTCATCTCCAAAATGGAGAGAATTTACATGGAAGTATCTTTATTGGCTCTTTTAAATTCTAGAACTTGTGTCTAAATGTGGTGGTACAGTGGTAACGTTGTTGCCTCACAGCAAGAGGTTCTCCTGTTCAATTCTCGGCTGGAGTGCCTTCTCTGTGGAGTCTGCATATCCTCCCCACAGTCAAGTGGCCTCCGAAAGACATGTGTGACTGGGCGTGCCTTCGCTGAAGGTTGTGCGTCGGGCTAGCAACTCGGCACCATAAAAATCGACTGCCAATCATTAGCAGACCGGAGTTCTGCTGTGGCAACCCCTAACCGGGAAAAGACAAACAAATGTCTAAATGCTTTCAAGAGAATGAATTTCTGGTGTTGTCCATTGAGAAGCTCATCTATATCATGAGAATAAATAATTAGGGACTGTATTTTAATCCAACATTTTTGAGTTGATTTTTGGGAACATGTTGGGCAAATTTATCTTATTGGAGATGTGACTAAAAAATACCTAGAAGTCTATGGCTTTACCCATGAGTTCAATCAACTCCATATTGTCTATACTATGCGCCTTACTGCAAAAAGTCTGTTATACAGATCTGAAAGATTTCAACTATCCATGATCAAGGAATGATGGCACACACTTTGTTATATTCACTGTGCAGAGCTCAAACCAGCTCAGTAGAAAGGTATAGAAGCAGATGCACTGTACATATGGTCCCTATATTTGAATATTCTTACTCTTCTGGACTGCTCTTATATTTGCTATGTGATACTGATTCCCATACAGTACGTCCAGTAAGGTTCTCTTTGCACTTCATGCCCGCAATATTTTCATTATAATCCACAGTTGTGATATGGAGGACCATGTATGATGCAGCTCAGTTGTGCATTTTGAGATATCATTAGAACCTGCCATTAATTATGGATGCACTTGTTAACTGTGCTCCCTAAGTGCTTCTTATGAACTGGTATCCAGGTGTGTTTGGCGTTACTGATTTTGTACACCTGTTTTTGGAAAAGTACATTTGCAAAAGCTCTGTATTTTCATTATTATTTGAAATCTCATATATAGATACAGACTTTTAAATATTCATATTTTAAATCACTTCTGGGAAAAAGTAACAAATAAGAACAGCTCATCTATTTTATTTATTCCTGAACTGGTCCATTTTGGGTGCTGTTATTTGCTGGTGCTCCTTATGTCCATCTCGTTATGTGCATGTTAGCATGCCACATTATTTGACTCTTTGTGCAAACCCTGATGTGCCTTAAGATTGAGCACTACCAGCTTGTTGCTGCTACCCATTTCTAAAACTGACCTGCACAATTGCTAAATGTCTATGGATCCTGGTATTTATGTTTACTAGAGGTGCAGTTTAATGGGCTGGTGAAATGCTTCTTTAATATATGCTTGTCTATTTGAGATGAACCATAGACTGAAGAGAAACATGCTCTTTCCCTTACTTTCTCAGGTATTATGATTTGAGTTAGTATATTTAGTATTGGGGGGGTGGTATGAAGCCACAACTTTGTGGATGCAGGGGCACAACTTCCCCCTGCAAAAATGTTTAGAAAATGCATTCTTGAAAGTAGTATAAACACAATTCCTAATATGTTTATTACATCCCTAATGTAAGGGAATCAGAAGTGAACATTCACTGACTAGGCACAAAGACAAGTTGGAAAGCTGAATGGCTGTGACCGAAGTATTTGGAAGTCAACTTTGTGCACCTTAGTCTGCTAACATGCTCCCACAGTTGCCATGTACTCTGTTTACAAAACATAAAATTACATCTGTTTCTTAAAATGGTTCATATACAACTCACAAAATATAAGTTATTCTGCACAATAAAGCCTTTTTCCATGTTCCCTTAAAATTTTAGTTCATGCAGTGATCCAAGTATGACAATCATCCATGCCCTCCCTCCTCTGGCAGGTATTTGCAGTCTCAAATCATACTACAGGCTTACATATTTGCCAGTTTACCAGTGCAAGGATTCTTGGCCTCTAATGCGGCACTAGTTTTCTTTTTTCCCCCCAAGGTATTATTTATTTAATTATGTATTTATTTCATCTGGAAATGTCAAAATTCACCTACACTTCATAATTAATACTAATTACAAATATGACATGTCCACAAACTGTGTTTGCACAAAGTATACTGGAAAAAGACTCATCAGACCAGTACAGAGGTTTCCAAGAAGGTTATCACTAAACAGAGTCTAGAGAAAGGAAATTTAGCTAGTTGTGTTTGCATATATAATACTGATGCATGCAAAGTAGGCCCTGCATATACCCACTCGTATGAGTCCTGTCTGGCTTGACCTCCTGGATAGCCATCATCGACCTCCTGGATAGCCATCACTACCAGCGGAGGTTTCAGGGAAAAGAAGGCAATGGAAGTAGGTTATCAGGTGTACACACTCAAACCTATGAACAATTTAGAGTCCCAGATCACGTTTACAGCAACACTTTGGAATGTGAGAGAAAACTAGAAAACCTAAAGAAAAAAAAAACACATGAACACTGGGAGGACATGCAGACTCTGTACAGAGGGCACTGCAGCAAAGAACCGAACTTGAGAACCTCTTGCAGTGAGGCTGGCATACAACCTGTTACTCTACTGTGCCAATCTGATTATATTACTAAATGATAAAAGTAATGTAGCTTCTTGAAATCCATGATGAATGTAAATAAAATAGGTTGAGAAACAAAGCAGAAGGAAGATGGCTTAATCTCCCTATACACTTCGGAAGTGATATCATATGCTATTACATAGCATTTAATTCTGGCTGAGCTATTGAAAAAACACCCTAATAAAATGTATTAGGCTGTGCAAAATAATATGGAAGCAGAATTATCAAGGAGTTTTGATTGGATCATTTGAGAATAATATGTTGAAGCAATGCATAGATGTTGTCATTTAAAGTTAGGGAGGAATTTATATCAGAATGGCCTTTGTAAATTGTTAGAGTGTTATCGACTTTTACAACATTGGAAGATAAACTGGGGCTACTAACTGTTGTATTCAGTATTTTATGCTTCAGTCATATATGCTGCTAGGTTTTCAACATTTAGCCTTTTGACATTGGCCTTTCTGTAGTTGGTCTTTTGGCTAAGGATTTGGTAGCACCCTGTTTGAACTACTGTCCATCGAATAAAAAGCTCATTAGCCAATCTCTCTCTCCTGTTATTGTTATTGTGTGCTTTGTGTGTTAGCTATACTTTGTGTAACAGTGTTTCGTGTATACATTATATTAATTGCCTTAATTAGTTGCATGCATCTTTGTTTATGGCCCAAGGCATACATTAAAAAAGGGTCAGTTTGGGCTGGTCTGCCTGTAGTGTTAAAAAACACCATGCAAGTAAATCAAATAAATCTAGAATTAAGGCAGAACTGCAGTTAGAATGATGTGCATGCATTTCTTGACTGTGTATAAATGCTAGAATAAATTTGTCTGGTGAATCTTGTATCCATAAACCCAATCCATTTATACGTTACAGTTCTAAACCATTGGTGCACTTTGGATGTGGCACGTAAGCCTGGATTAACAGCCACATTTATATCTTCTCCTATTGTTATGTCACCCTGCAACACCTTTATTTTTACTTTCGCCCAAGCTTCCTAATTTATTTTGCTGGAGTAGCTGGTAAAAGATTAAAAGACATGAATGTGCAAGTGTTATTAAAAACTACATTATAACATATGTTGGATATACTTGAAAGTGAGGGGCTTCTTCTAAAGAAGACCAGCTAATCTGAATATAAAAATATTATTTTATGTTGGTAATGGGAAGTACTGAATTATGTGAATAGGAGTCCAAGGCCCTGGCCTGCAGGAACACCTGCTTGTAGTGTATTTCTGTAGAGGTCGCCTTGTGGATTTTGACTGTAAAGGTTCTGTTGTTTAAATAATTTATTACCTTGTGATTGTGTGTTATTAGGATGCCAAATAAGAGAAGCTGGTTTACAAGAAGCAAGTGATTTAAAGTGTAAAGTTCCCTTTTTACATGAACAGCATCTGAAGGTTTGCTTTCGTCTGCTGGAGGTGGCATTTTTGGTCTTATTGTGAAGGGACAGCAGACTTTTAGGATAAAGGTTATTTGTATGCATAGATCTAGTTAAAGAAAAGCCAAGTTAAAAGTTCCTTTGCTTATGGGATGTTCTTTTCTAAATCATTTGCATTTGAGACATAAACAGTGACTGAGATTTGAAAAGAGTATAGTTTTCTTATAATGAAATTAAATGTTTATAACTCTTCCTTAGTAGCCTTGTCTATGCACTGGGAATGTGCAAGGTTTTGTTCGCTGATGTGTACTGGTCTCAGTTTTACTTCCTAGTGTACACCTCGGTAATTTCTTTTGCAAGATTCAGAGCTTGCATAAGATGGCCTGCTTCTATCCGACCTTATTACTGTTGCATGCTGAGGTTCTATAACACCATTTGCAAATAAAAAACGAAAAAGACAGACTCAGTGTGAGCAAGTCCAGAGATTTCTCAGTCAAAGGATATAAACATTGAACAGAAAAAGACAAAAAGCTATACATTCATATGTTCCCAAAAAATGTACCCAAAATGTCTTACTGCCTACCACTGTCACAGCACTGCTTTCTGATACAGAAGTGAGAAAGCTGCGGCAGATGTGTAAAGTGAGGGAATAGTTACTATGTCAGCTTTTCCACTAACTAGAAATCTCTCCAGTCTGGTACTAACCTGGAAGGACTTAAATAACAAAATGCATGCCATGGTCAGTCAGATCTTTGTTAGCACGTCCCCACCTCCAGTCATACTATGGAATCTGATGTATGCAGATACGTTCAAAGGAAAGATGGAAGTACTTAATGTAATACTCATATCAGTATTTCATGAATAGGAAAATATCCTTAATCCACATGGTGCATTGTTGTTATATCCTATTCTACTAAATAATATTTTATCAAAAGGCTTGTCTGAACACTAGTTTTGTGCATGAATCCTTCAGACCAGAACAAAATATTTTAGTTTACCTGACTGTCCACTATGTTGCTGCTGTGTCATTATGGTGAGGATAAAACTGCACAATAAATTATCTCAGGAATGAACATGCCACCTGGTGGTGAAACTGTTTGTTGCATTAACTGGCAAATTCCCATATGGAAAATAAACAGTATAAAACCAGAAGAATTTCAGAGACCACTGTAGTCAAATGTTTTTGTTTATTTATTTATTTACATTTGCAAATCACACAAAACATATGTCCTTGGCTTTTCATAAGCCACACATTTAGCATAACACACCAGTAGAGTTAAATCAAGAAAAAGGAAGAAAATACAGCATAACATGAAAGTATACGGTAACAACTCTCTATATTTTCTTGTATGAATTATGTACAATTCAGTATTGCCAGCATAAAAAATAAGTCATCAGATGACTACATAAATCACTGCCTCTGCATAAGCACAACAGCATAAGTATTTAGTCTTGCACAGATTTTGAAATTTAAATTAGAAACGTCAAGCATCCAGGTGACACCTAAGTCATATTGGATGCCAATTATATAAATGGGATTTAGTAGAGGAAAAGTCATATCTTGCAACTGTTTTATGTTTGCATTTTAACTGTGGGTAGCTACTCAATAAGGGATCTTATAAATGAGGCAAGCTCTAGGTGATGCCTTTATTTGAAGATGAGCCACCAACGTTCTGTATAAAGTGAAAAAGTACTGGCCAGGAAAAGTGTAGCACAGAACACTCCCTCCAAAATATCTGCTCAATTTAACACATATTTTACAGAAAACATGAATCCTTTACAAAAGGTTTGCTACCAAGCAATCTCACTATGCCCCATCCTCAGACACCAAACACCCCCTGTTTCACCTTAAAGCCCATCCAGATGTCCTATATCAAATCGCTACTGCTTGAAACAAAACTGAATTCCTTCTCTCCTTCAGCAGATAATCTCCCAGCAGAATACCTCAAGTCACCTTATCCTGTGTCTGTTCTAATTAATAAATCTATAAAGGAATCATACATTCCTTCACTATGGAAAAAAAAATCTTCAGCATCCCCATTCATAAAAGAGGAGCCTTATCTGATTTAACCAAATCTCAGATCTATTGCCATATTATCCCCTTTGTTAAAACATCTGAAGAAGTGCATTTACAAGCAATTACTTGAACACATCTAGCTGGAAATTGTAAATAACTCTATGTCATTTGTGAATAGTAATATGATTTGCATGCTTGTCTTAGTGTACTCTACTGGAAAAGAACAGAGTTAACTTGCAAACTCTAAGAAAATAAATTAATTCTTTAAAATGGTGTTTATCCCAGCTAGGAGACAGAATGTCTGCAGCTAGAAATTCTTTCTGTTGTCTGGAAACAGAAACTATTACAGTTTTCAAAGGTAAAAGTGTGTAATTGTTTTACGACTTCAAGTTCCAGGCAAGCTTCTAAGAGATAAGTAATTTTGACACAGATGTGCTAAATTTTAAGTTTCCATTAGCCTAACAAGAATGACGTAATCTGAGATAACCCAGCAGAAATGTTTGATAGTAATTTAAGAACTAACTGAGAGATTGAGTCTGTGCATTTTGTATTTGTCTTTGGATCTGACAACATCCGCTCATCAGCACTTGTCTTGCTCTGTAAGTAAGTTATTTAGGTACAGTGATTTCTCTTAGAGATAGATAGGAATATAGTAAGATTTGTTTAGATGTTTTCTGCATTTATGTGAGACTGTCCTGCAATGTTCTTTTAAAATATTTCCTGTGATTCTGAACTATGTTGTCACTGTATTGAGTTATTGAGTATTGTCGTGTGCTTTTATTATTTATTATTAAACATATTTAAACCTTTTAATTGTGGCTGGTTTGTTTAGAGATATCTAAGCTCTTAGAGTACTTGCATATGTATTTGGTGAGACTGTACAAGCCACTCTTAAATAGCCTTACTGTTGGTCACACTTACCATTTGGATAATAGTAACATTACACAGTAGAAATTGGTCACCCTTTGTAAGGGCCTTCTATTAGCTGATAAAGAAAGGTTGGTGGCAGTGATTACTACTTCATAGTCTGGACAGAAGGGGGCATAGCTAGTAAACCTGTGCCAGCCTTCCCCAGGAGTATATATGTGTCTGTATATAAATCAAATCTCAAAGTGTGTGTGTGTGTGTGTGTGTGTGTGTGTGTGTGTCAGTTACTTGTGCAGGGACATGAAGCACTGGTTGGACAGAGAGGGTGCTTGAGGTTTTGGCTTGACCACTCAGCTGAAATCTTAACCCTATAGCTGTGCCAGTGGGGAGTCTTAGCAGGGATCTGGAGAAAGAGAGAGAAACCAGCCCCCGACTTACTGTGATCTCTGTGTCTCTTAAGGGAAATTATACTTTACTGTGTGCATACCTGTCATCCTCCCAATGTGCACGTCCCTCACTGGTGTTAGTGGTGAAAATTGAGGCTCCTTGATTACTGGGGTAGTGCAGGGGTGTCACATATTAATTGTTTGGCAGTGGTGGGATGGCCACATCACATATTAATTGGTTGATAGTGGTGAGTTAGCCACATCACATATTAACTGGTTTGTAGTGGTGTGGATATTGAAGTCCCATAGCTTGTGTACAGTGATCCCTGAAGGTGTTTGTACTCTTAATCAGCCACACAGTGAACATTCAGAGTTCATATCACAATTGTTTTATTTTTTTGTTAGCTTAGTCAGGGAGAGCAGGCAAGCATGTCAGCAGAGGAGTATGGCAAGCTAACAAGGAGCTAGTTGGCTAAGATGTGCCAGGCTAAAGGACTGGTGCATGCTAACCTAAGGCAGACATGATTGCAGCTTTAGTCACAGCTGCATCACAGAATAGCAACCAGAAGGACAATCAGACTGGCCGTGGAGATGTACAACTCTCAGAAAATGGACAGCTCAGCCTTTCCACAGAAGACTTAAAAATCCATCTGGAGTTAAAGAGACTTGAGCTAGAGGCCAAGCATTTGGAAATAGAAGCAGCAGAGAGACTGAGGTGTCTACAGTCTGAGGAAAATGAGAAACTGTGACACCTGGATGCTGAGGAGAAGGAGAGGCAGAGGCAACATGAAAAGGAGATGCTGACTCTTTGCCAGAGTCATGGAGGTAATGGGAAAGGAAGTAACCGAACCCCAGAAGCAACAAAAGTCAGTACATTTCTTCCACAATTTACAGAGGGGGATAATTTTGATAGTTTCATTCATATGTCTGAGAGGGTATGTAAACAGTATGATGTTGACCAAAGGCTCTGGGTACGATTCCTGACCCCCTTACTCCATGGTAAAGCTGTAACTGTAATGCCCAAACTATCTGATGCTGATTGTTTAAATTATAATGGTATAAAGAACTGTTTGCTAGAATTTTTTAAGCTAACACCTGAAGCTTATAGGAAAAAGTTTCATGAGTATAGACGCAAGGCAGATGAAAGTGTGTGTGAATATGTTGCTGAACTATGCACTTATTTTCATAGGTGGGTGAATGGATGTCAGGTCACCACTTTTGAAGGGCTGGCAGACCTTTTGGTGAGAGAACAACCCTTAGCACTTTGCCTGAGGACATGAGAATCTGGCTAGCTGATAGACAATGCACTACTGTAGATGAGTTGGGAAAGAAGGGAGACCTATACCTAGCATTCAGGCCATCACTGCACAGGAAAAGGAAACACCCAGTGTTGCTCATGGGTCTAAGTGAACCCACGGTGGGCAGCCCAGAAGCTCCTAGTCCAGGTACACATCCAGGACCAAGGATTAAATGTTTTAAATGCAACTAGTGGGGCCATGTAGCATAAAGATATCCACAGAGGCAAGGTGGGGAACAAAAGGTGGGAGAGCCAGTAAGTGGGAATGACAAAATGCCAACAGTAGGTTGTCTCCAGACAACAAGGGTACCAAACTACCATCCTGTAGATGTCCTGATAAGGAATGATTTTGATAAGGGAGTATCTTGTGTTCATGCAGTTACATACAGTCAGGCTTGGAGGGCTTGGAGACAAGCATGTGGGTCTGGTAGCCTGGGGGAGACCCAGACAGACTGCACACGTACAGCCAGGACTGGTGAGGTGGTTACTTCAGGGAGGGAGCTACTTTGTTGCAGTGAGACTGAAGTTGAGCCACAGCTGCTTGTGAGCACTGATGTTCCCTTGGACAGAGTGACTACAAGGGCAGAAGTTAGTTGTAGTACCAAGGCTGACAGTAAGGCACTGCAGTCGAAGGATACCAGACTTCCTGTGGAAAGGGAGCTGTGAAGGGTTACAAAGAGAGAGTTGAGACAGGCTCAGCTCTCAGACTCTACATTACAAGGCCTGAGGGAGGTAGCTAGTGAGGCATCTGATTCTCAAGGGACTAGGGAATCTGTATATTGGGATTAAGGGTGACTGTATAGAGAGTGGACTTCCTGAGGGAGGCCTAAAGGCTGAGAAAATACAGCAGTTGGTAGTGCCCAGAGCCTACCATCTGGCACTTCTAGCCATAGCCCATGATATTCCCTTTGCAGGTCATATGGGCATAAAACGTACTAAGAGACATATTATGCAGAACTTCTATTGGCTTGGGATTTCCAGAGATGTAACAGGGTACTGCAGGACCTGTGAGCAGTGACAAAAGATAGGCAAGGCAGGAGACAAGGTGAAAGCAGCTCCTTTGATGCCTTTGCCTGTAATTGAGAGCCATTTCAGAGGGTAGCTATGGATATTGTAGGGCCTCTGAATACCCCAAGTTCCACAGGGAAAAAGTATATCCTAGTGGTAGTAGCTTATGATACCAGATACCCTGAGGTGGTGGCTCTTTCCTCCATTGAGGCAGAAAAGGGGGAAAATACTTTGTTAGAGATTTTCAACAGAGTAGGTTGCCCAAAAGAAATACTGACTGACAGAGGTGCCAATTTAATGTCAGACCTGCTGGCTTGTCTATGGAAGTACTGTGGGGAGAAGCACCTAAAGACCACCTCTACCAAACTAATAGTCTTGTTGAGAGGTTAAACTCTACACTCAAGCTCATTCTATGGGCATTTGCACACCAGTTTAAGAGGGACTGGGGCAAATATTTGCCCCATCTGTTGTTTGCTTACAGAGAGGTACCCCAGGAATCCACAGTTTTTTCACCCTTTGAGTTGTTGTATGGGCATAGGGTGAGGGGACCTTTAGATTTAATTTAAGATGAGTGGGAGGGTGAGTGTGAATCCCACAAGGAGTCTGTTGTGGCATATGTCCTAAACTTCAGAACAAGGCTCAGAGAACTCATGGGCTTGGCCCAGGAGAACCTGGCAGAAGCCCAACAGCAGAAAAAGATCTGGTATGACAGGAATGCTCGAGCTGGAGAGTATGACATATGGCAGCAGGTAATGGTTCTCATTCCTGTCAGACACAACAAGCTACAAGCAGCTTGGGAGGGACCCTACAAGGTGGTAAGGAACGTCAATGATTTTAACTACATGGTAGAACTGCTAGGCAGGAGGCATGTGCACAAATTGTACCATGTTAACATGATGAAACCTTACCATGATAGGGAGGCCCTTGTGCTGAGTATTTGCAGTGGATTGCAGGAAGAGTCTGAAGGGGATCTGGTGACTGATCTCAGAGAGGCTTAGACTGACTCCTCAGTGGAAGGGGTAGCAATGTCCCAGCAGCTATCTTCTACCCAGGTTCGACAAATCCGAGCAGTGTTACAGGGGTTTGGTGACATGTTCACTGGGAAACCAGGGTGCACCCACCTTGTGCAGCACCATGTGGATACAGGACCCCAAAGGCCTATTAAGCAGGCCCCTTATAGGGTGCCTGAGAGAGTCAAACAGTCTCTGAGGGAGGAGATACAAGAAATGTTGGAACTGGGGTAATTCAGGAGTCCAACAGTCCCTGGGCCTCCCCAATGGTGCTGATACCAAAGAAGGATGGCAGCACCAGGTTCTGTGTGGACTACAGGAAATTAAATAGTCACACAGTGTCAGATGCTTACCCCATGCCTAGGACAGATGAAACCCTAGAGCAGCTGGGTGGGAATAAGTATCTTACCACCATTGATCTTACCAAGGGTTACTGGCAGGTGCCCTTGACTCCCAGTGCTAGAGAGAGGTCAGCCTTTGTGAGTCATTTTGACTTGTATAAGTTCACAAATATGCCCTTTCAGATGAAAATGCCCCGGTGACTTTCCAGAGGGTGGTAGATCATATCCTAGCAGGAGCAGAAGATTTTGCCCTTGCTTACCTAGATGATATTTCCATCTACAGCCATTCCTGGCAAGAGTACCTTCAGCAAGTCAGGGAGATGCTGGGCAGACTACAGAGGGCAGGGCTGACCATTAAGCCCAGCAAATGTCAGGTGGGTACAGCAGAGGTCTCCTACCTGGGACATAGAGAGGGGAGTGGTAATATCAGGCCAGAACCTACCAAAGTGGAAGCCATTAAGGCATGGCCTGCACCTGTTACGAAAAAGCAGGTGAGGGCATTTTGTAGGGACAGCAGGGTACTACAGAAAGTCCGTCCCCAGTTATAGTACCATAGCTGCTCCCCTCACAGACCTGACAAGGAAAAACGGGCCAGATAAGGTAGTGTGGACCCCATCATGTGAGCAGGCATTCCAGAAGCTTAAACAAGCTTTGGGAGGACCTCCTGTGTTATCCAGTCCAGATTACAGCAAATAATTTGTTGCACAGGTGGATTCTATAAACCATGGGATGGGAGCTGTACTTAGCCAGATTTCTTCAGAGGGAGAAGAGCACCCAGTGGTTTCTCTCAGTCTAGGCTCTAACCCAGGGGTGAATGCTATGTAACTGTAGAAAAAGAATGTCTAGCCCTAGTGTGGGCACTGCAGAAACTTTAGCCTTATCTGTATGGAAGGAAATTTACTGTAGTTACAGACCACAATCCCTTAACATGGTTACATTGAACTAGCCAGCAAAATGCCAAGTTACTAAGGTGGAGCCTAGAGTTTCAAGCATATGATATGGCAGTGCAGCATGACAGTGGGGTTAGCAATGCCAATGCAGATGGACTCTCAAGACAGGGAATGGGGTAAGGTATTCCCGGATAGGCTCAACCCTCTCAAGCAACGTTTCTCAAGAGTCACTTGAAAAACTAAGCTTATGTTTTCAGGGGGGGAGACTGTGAAAGCTGCCAGTCCAGCTATCTAGAATTTTGTAAATAATTCTATGTCATTTGTGAATAGTAATATAATTTGTATGCTTGTCTTACAAATGTAAGAAAACTATATGTTCTGTGTATATTAAACTACTGGTGCAGAAGTGTGTGTTAAACTGCATGTTATGTGCTGAGTTTCAAGAATGTAACCACAGTGTACACTACTGGAAAAGAACAGAGTTAACTTGCAAACTCTAAGAAAATAAGTGAATTGTTTACAATGGTGTTTATCTCAGCTAGGTGACAGAATGTCTGCAGCTAGAAATTCTTTCTATTGTCTGGAAACAGAAATAATTGCAGGTTAAAAAGGTAAAAGTGTGTAACTGTTTTACGACTTCCAGTTCCAGGCAAGTTCTAAGAGATAAGTAATTTTGACACATATGTGCTAAATTTTAAGTTTCTGTTAGCCTGGGAACTGAAAGCAGAGATGACAAGAATTATGTAATCTGAGATAATCCAGCAGAAATGTTTGATAGTAATTTAAGAACTATCTGAGAGAGTGAGTCTGTGCATTTTGCATTTGTCTTTGGATCTGGCAACATCCTCTCATCAGCACTTGTCTTGCTCTGTAAGTAAGTTATTTAGGTACAGTGATTTCTCATAGAGATAAGAATATAGCAAGATTAGTTTAGATGTTTTCTCTATTTATGTGAGACTGTCCTGCAATGTTGTTTTAAAATATTTCCTGTGATTCTGAACTCTGTTGTCACTGTGCTGAGCTACTGAGTATTGTCTTGTGCTTTTATTATTTATTATTAAATATATATTTAAACATTTTAATTGTGGATGGTTTGTTTAGAAATATTTAAGATCTTAGAGTACTTGGATATGTATTTGGTGAGACCGTACAGGCCACTGTTAAACAGCCTTGCTGTTCGCCACACTTACCATTTGGATAATAGTAACATTACACAGTAGAATTGGTAACCCTTTGTAAGGGTCTTATAGTAGCTGATAAAGGGTGGTTGGTGGCAGTGATTACTACCTTATAGTCTGCGCAGAAGGGCCATAGCTAGTAAACCTGTGCCAGCCTTCCCCAGGAGTGTCTGTGTATTTCTATATAAATCAAATCTCAATGTGTGTGTGTGTGTGTGTGTGTGTGTGTGTGTGTGTGTGTGTGTGTGTGTGTGTGTGTGTGTGTGTCAGCTACTTGGGCAGGGACATGAAGCACTGGTTGGACAGAGATTGCTTGAGGTTTTGGCTTGACCATTCGGCTGAGATCTTAACCCTATAGCTGTGCCAGTGGGGGAGTCTTACTGGGGATCTGGATAGAGAGAGAGAGAGAGAGAGAGAGAGAGAGAGAGAGAGAGAGAGAGAGAGAGAGAAACCAGCCCCAGACTGACTGTGATCTCTGTGTGCTCTTAAGAGAAATTGTACTGTACTGTGTGTGTACTTGTCATCCTCCCAATGTGCACATCTCTCACTGGTGTTAGTTGTGATAATTGAGGCTCCTTGATTACTGGGCCAGTGCAGTCACACTGTTCATAACTCTGCCATTGCTTTATTAGCAGTCAAAGATACTATTAACAAAGCCAGAGACAAAGACAAACTCGTTTCCTCTGCATTCCCTGATCTCTCTAAAGCTTTTTATCTAGTCTCTCACCAGAAAATTCTCTATCAACTGTCTTCCCTTTGGCTATCACAATACACACTACTATGGTTATTACAATACACACTACTATGGTTTAACAACTATTTATCTGATAGATACTAGACTGTTAAATGGCTTGCCACCTTTTCTTCCTTCCTTCCTGTCAATACTGATGTCCTATAGCCCTCTACTCTTTAAGATATTCATTAACAATTTACCTAAATCCTCTCAGCCTGCTTCCCCTTATATAATATGCCAAATATGCTACCATAATATATACTTCAGATAACCTAATACATCTCCAGAGAGTTATTCAAGGAGCCTTTAACTCTCTTGAAAGTTGACTACAGGATAATCACATGCTCCTAAATACCGCCTCACCAAAAAATAAATAAATAAATTACTTGCCATTTTTCAAAATCCCATTTCGTGAAAAAAATCAGCTTTAAATTTTCCTTCTTAAATAATACAGAAAGTTTAGCTTGTCAAAATGCTAAACATCAACAACTAAACTCTGAAATGGCAAAACCGTGAACGGTCACCTAAGTGAATTTTTTCTCAGGGAAAAAATTGCTTGGCTGTTACCAAGAATTTCCCCTTTTCTCTGATGTAGAGCAATCTCGGAGTTAGTATATTTAGTTAGGGGGGTGTGGGGGCCACAGCCCCCCACATGGGGGGTGAAGCCCTCAGTTAATTAGGGTTTAAAGGTTTTTGTGTTGTCAGTCGGCCAAAATAATTTTTCCCTGGGAAAAGATTTGCTTAGGTGGCCGTTCGCGGTTTTGCCATTTTGGAGTTTGACTGTCGATGTTTTGCATTTCAACAAGCTAAACATTTGTCGATATAATAAGGAAGCAATAATACAATGTATTTATTTATTTATTTGACATTTGTTTACCAGGAAAGTCCTACTTGGCCAGAAAGTGACTATTTTCAGCTCAGAACCCAGGAGAAAAGCTCCACAATCACAATCTTTCGAAAATCAAGTACAGATATTTTAAAATACAAAGGATCATGTTACACTACAAAATGTAATAGTGTAAAGCACGCTGTGATAATAAAAACATAGAACATATGTTTCATAGTACAGTGCAATGAAAAACAATAATATGAGTTGGAGGAGGAAAAACTCAATAGTCATATTATTTGTAACACAGATTAGTATGTAATAAGTGAGACATGAGACAATTCTAATAAGATATTTAAAGAAATATTAGAGATTACATGATTAGATACAGTGAGAGGAAATTAGGTGATGTCTTAGTATGAGAGAGGTGTTCATATTATGGTTATAGAAGAAAGAAAGATGGTGAGAGTGCAGAGCAAGGTGTCTTTAGGTAGATTAGGTGAGTAGGGAGGAAAGAGAAAGCAGTAGAAGAAAGGTCTGCAGAAATGAGGTGGATAAGATAGAATAGTGGGGAAAAAGAAAGGAGTAGAGTAGGAGGCTAGAGATGGTAGTGAGTGTGATTTAGATTGAAGGGGGTGAGTGAAGTATAGTGAATAAGTTAAGCAAGGATTGGCAGAGGAGCAGGTCCAAGACTGTGTAAAGTATACTTCTAATGAGCATCCAAAGGTGGGTTAATTAGAAATAGTTCTGGTGGTTAGGGGTAAGGGTTTATATATATGTATGTATATATATATATATATATATATATATATATATATATATATATATATATATATATATATATATATATATCTATATTGGAAGAATGCAAAGTTCCTGTAATCACGGCTGCACAGGTAAAAATGACACTCTACAAAGCCAAGAATACAGCATCCATGGGACCTGACAACATCCCAGGCTGCATTCTACATGAACTACAGAGTGAACTGGCACCCAACATAAGTACCATATTCAATCATAGCCTCACCTCAGGCTTTGTGCCCACTGAATGGCGCACAGTGACAGTTATCCCACTCCACAAAGGGGGAGCCACCATGGACCCAGGGAACTACCACCCCATTAGCCTGAAGAGCCTGGTCTGCAAGGCCATGGAACAAATCATCATGGAACTTATAAACAAAGACACTGGTAATCTCCAAACGCTGGACCCCACTCAGTTCAGGTTTGTAAAAGGCAGATCATGTCTCCTAAACTTGATAGACTTCTTTGAAGCAGTCACCAAAGCTGTAGAGGAGGGTATGGTGGTTCACACAGCCTATCTAGATCTTGCCAAGGCTTTCAACACCATTCCCCACTCTGGCATTATAGATAAACTCACTAAACTAGGTATAAATCCCTATGTCACAAGATGGGTTTCCAACTGGCTCACTGACAGAAACCACACTGTGAAAGTAGCAGACTCCAAATCCGACTTCAGACCAGTGACAAGTGGAGTACCACAGAGTTCAGTCCTGGGTCTTCTCCTGTTTGGTATCTACTTCTCTGAAGTACAGGCTAACACAGAAGGTCTTTGGCTAACAAAGTTTGCAGATGACTGCAAACTAGGAGCACTAATAGAAACTCCTAATGATGTGGACATCCTACAAAAGGGCCTCACTGAGACAGATGCCTGGTGTCAAAGCCATGGCCTCAAGCTTAATGCCAAAAAGTGCATTGTCATCCCCTTTGGTAAAAACTCTATACCCATGAACTACCACATAGGCGGTAGTAAACGTAACACCAAAAGTGTGATAAGAGACCTTGGGAAACAGGTGGACAGTAGTCTCTTCTTTGATAATCACATCGCCACAGTAGTCAGGAAATCCTTCTATGTGCCACATGTTATCACAAAAGGTTTCTCATCCAGGAAAAAAGAGGTCATTCTTCCCCTCTACTCATCACTCATTAGACCCATTATAGAATACACCGCCCATTTTGGTATGTACCTCACAAGACATCTCCAACAACTGGAAAGACCACAGAAATACCTCACAAAAAGGATTACTGGCCTCATACAGATGCTCTGTGCAGACCGTCTCAAAAATCTCCAGCTTTACTCCGTCACATAACGCCTACTCAGAGGCAATCTCTGCCTAACATACAAAGCTATGTCAAACCCAGAGCTATTGGACATGCTCCACTTAAAGAAATCCCAATCCCTCCGAGCTACATGCTCTAGGGACCTAAACCTTGTCACCACAATAAACAGAACATGCTGGAGGGATAGACTTCCCATACTCTGGAACAAACTACCTGTCTATATCAAACAAAGCTCCTCATTAGTACTCTTCAAGAAAAATCTTGATGATTGGATGGGAAATAGGAAATTCACCCCGGGGATCACGTCTGTGGCTCTGCTCGACAGTGGCACAGGAAAATAATTTTCTTGGGTAGCGAAAGCCAGGGTACCTTCTTGGCTAGGCTTATATAGGCCCAAGGGCCAATAGCCTAGTACCTCTCTATGAACCTATGAACCTAGATATATATATATATATATATATATATATATATATATATATATATATATATATATATTTTTTTTTTTTTTTTTTGATGACTACAAGTATAGGCTTTGTCCAAGGAATTTATTTGGTTTATTTATGGTGATAAGTTGTTCTGTCTTCTGATCTAAGAGTTCTTTTAGGGAAATATATATTGATTAAAGGGGGTAATAGCTGGGAAGACTAATGGTTTGTGTATGATTTAATGTACTGTTATAAGCTGAATGTATGAGAGGTGGAGGGGGGGAGTTCTAGCTAGCTAAGGGTATGCAGAGCTTTACAGGGATGAAAAAGAAATATGAATTAGTAGCAAACTTGGCAATTTTGTTGTAGCAGCTTTCAAGTCTTTTTTTTAATGAAGGATTGTAAATTAGTTCAAACTGATGCTCCATAGAGGAGGGAAGAGTAGTTTTTGTGGGTGTGCTCAGAAAATGCTTGTTTCTGTATAGCATATTTAATTTTTGTGGGTTTTTTTATATTCCTTTGTATGTAGAGATCAAATTTGGGCGGCTACGGTGGTTCACCGGTTAGTGTTGTTACCTCACAGCAAGAGGTTCTCTGGTTCGATCCTCGGCTGGGGTGCCTTCTGTGTGGAGTCTGCATGCCCTCTCTGTGGTTGCGTGGGTTTCCTCCAGGTGCTCCAGTTTCCTCCCACATCTCAAAGACATGCTGTAGGTGTATCGGAAACTCTAAATTGGCTCTAGGCGTGGGTGCATATGTGTGTGTGCCTTCCGGGGAAGGTTGGGCGCTGAGCTGGCAACTCGACACTGTAAAACTCTACTTCAATCATGAGCAGACAGGTGATCTGCTGTGGTGACCCCTAACCAGGAAAAGAAGAAAAAGTATGTAGAGGTCAAATTTAAGATTATCATCTATTATGACCCCTAATAGTTTGGTATGGTGGACTAATTCAATTTCGGTGACATTTGCCAAAAATATTTTGAAAGATACTTTGTTAGGGGTGTGGGTTTTTGAGTTAAAGAGGAGGAAGTGTTTTTTTTTGGGTGGGGGGTGAGTAGGAGCTGTGCTCTTGTAAGCCAGATTTCAATAGGGGCAATAGCTTATTGAGTGATTTCTTGGAGGTGAGTTAAGGTATTTGAAGAGCAGATGATGGTAGAGTCAACTACGTTTTGAATCAAGGTGCCTTCACAAGAAGATGAATATAGGTTATTGATAACAATATTGAATAGTAGAGAGCCAAAGATGGACCCTTATGAGACTCCTGTGGAAGCTGGAAGGTATGCAGAGATGGATCCTTGCCATTTTACAGCTTGTTGCCTGTTGACAAGGTAGCTAGAAAACCACTGAATAGATGGAGATGATAGACCCAGTGTGGATAGCTGATAGAGGAGTTTACTATGAAACAGCTTTTGACAGGTCTAGAAATACTACAGATACAAAGTTTATTAGAGTTGCAAGCTTATTGACAGTGTCTGTAAATGATAGCAATGCAGTGGAGGTGCTGTGGCCTGGACGAAATCCATGTTGCGTATTGGTGATTAACTTATTCTGTAAGGGATAGTGGAGAAAATGTTGCTTTATACATCGTTCAAGGATTTTTGAGAAGGGAGACAGCATGATTTTGAGACAGAAATTTGTAATGTCAGTGGAATTACTTTCTTTATGTAAGGTGACAATATGCACCATTTTCTACAAATTAGGGACAGAGGATTCTATCATTGATCTATTAATAAAAATGCTGATTGGGTATGCTATTGAATCTGCAGCTACATTTAGGTATTCTGGGGTAAGGTGGTTGGCTGAGGAGGAACAAGGTTTTAGTTTATGTAAAAGTATTTTATGAAAGTTATAAAAACTGATTGGAAGGTGAAGTGGGTGGAGTTGTCTGTATGTGTATTGCAGAGGTTACAGTTAGGTGAGTTTTGTGAAGGCAATGTGCTAGGGTCTAAGGTACGGGAAGTTAGCTGTGTGGAAGGGAGTGCATTAGGTGAGTTTGAGTTTAAGTTGACAATGAATTCTGTGAAGTATGCATTGAAAGAGGTAGCTATTTGAAAAGGGAGAATATCTGGGTATGGGCTGGGATCCTTTTTTGTGCCTGGGTTGATGAGAGAGGATATGGAGGACCAGTATTTTTTCGGATTGCTTTTAGGGATATCTTATAGGTGAGTATAATAAGACATCTTTTCTCTATTAACTTGTTTCTTGACTTGGTTTCATAGCTGTCTGTGTAGTTGCCAATTGTTGTCATTGTTATTCTTTTGACAGTTAATTCATGCTTTGTCTCTGTCTTTCATAAGGAGTTTGCATTGGTTGGTGACCATATTTAGGAAGAGTATACCTATTCTACCTGCTTCTTTGTGTGTTCTTTTGAGCCTAATAATATCATAACCAGGTGATAGTATTTCAGCATCTTTTATTTCAGGTTTTAGCCATGTCTGTGATGTGGCTAGGATGCTTTGGTTGTGTTGGGTCATCCAACCATGAAAATCTGTGATTTTGTTGCATATGCTTCTAATGTTTAGAGTGACTATTTGTAAACTTTTAGAATGTATTCTTTGTTCTGGGGTTTGACTGGGACCTCGGTTGAGGTGGATGTCACCACACTGATGTATGGTAGAAAACAATGGTTTGTTTTTTATGGCATTTTTAGTAGAGATGGGTAAAAGTATTACTTTGATATTAGGAGTGACATTTTTTAGGGTTTAGTGGTTACAACAGTGGAATGGAGTTATGGCAAATAAGCTTGAAGACATTTTTGAATAGCTATCAGGAAGGTTGGATGGTTGATAGGTGATGATGGAGTAATGGTTGAGGTGTGCTTATTTATTATTACTACTGGTGGGGGTGTTAGCAATTAAGGGAGAAGGAAGCATAAGGTGATACAGGAGGAAAACAGTATGGTTAGTGTTATAAAATCTTGCAATATAGTAGGGTGAGGTAATGAGGAGTGATAATTGTGTGGAGAATAAGTAGGTTTTGATGGGGAGGGAGTAAAGTGAGATTTGAGAAGGAATTCAGAATAGAAATGGGTGGAGATGGTATAACGAGAACAGTTTATGATTGGATAGTGCAGTTAGGTACAAGTTAGAAGGATGTGTAAAGAAGGTGGAGTAAGTGAGGTATAAGTGTAGATGTAGTGGGGTGGGTGGAAATTGGGGGTAGGGTAGGGGAGCAGAGTGAAGCCCAAGCATAGCAAGGGCTGAATGAAATGGGTTGGCCCATGGTGAAGGAAGTACCAGGAAAACAATCTGTAAAGCTGCAGCAGGACAGGAGGTAAGACAAGTCTTGATAATTTTAAACACAGTAAACCTAGCTGCTAGACTGCTGTTAGCATACACCTAAATTAACTGTAACAGGCAGTATTATAGCGACTTTGTCTTAAAATGAGGCTATAGTAGCTGGATAAACAACTGAGATGAGGGGAGGGCCAATCGGGTACTTCAGTGGAATGCAGTTACCCCCCCACAGATGATTTACCCCCAAATACATTTAGTGAGGTAGAATGTTTATAGATACATAAACAAAGTCTTTCAACACTAAATACTTCACATGAGTCACAACATTTAATTTTATTGTTATGGGCTTTGATTGCCTTTCTAGGGGAATGTAATACTGCTAGAGTAAAATATGCTAAAGTGTTAATTTAGCTTCACCTTCAGCAGTATAAGGCTTGTGGGTGTGGGTGGGAGTGTATCTCCAGCAGATGCAAGACTACAGTACAGAACACATCGATACAGAAATGAGGGAAACAATTAAGTGTAGTTTGATTCTTGGAAACTACCTTACACAGGTTTTAACCAAAGGTATTGCTTTTTTTGTACTTTTACAAATGGACTAATTGAAGTTATTTCATATACAAAACTATTTGGCATGATAATCAACAACAATATTACATTTAATTTACATATCCACAGCAGCATCAAGAAAACCCATCAAAGATTAAGTACCCTTCACAGAGTAAAGAAATTCCTTACAATCTCTGCCAAGATAACTCTAGTCACCACCTATCTCTTACCCTGTCTCCTATATGGAGCCCCTATCATGAACAACCTACAAGCCACACTTAATTCTACACTTGAACAATGCTACAATAAAGTCTTCAAATTCTCTTGCAACAAACTTTACCACACCCACCACTGTTTAGCATTAAAAACACTTAACTTGCTCAAACTTCCTCCCCACCTATCTTATACCCAGCTCATCTCAACCCACAAAATTATCCATACCTGATTTGCCTGCCAAGCAATTAGCCTTATACTCCAATACTATCTACTAAAATTCCCCTTCACTCAAATGATAAACAGCAGCTTACCATCTACAAATCACAAAGGGCTACTATTGGTGTTCTGTATTCCAATAACATAGCTAGAACTAAGAATAAAATTCCTATATCAGTCAGGTCTATCTCACACATTCATCTTTTCAAACCATTACAAAAAGACTTCCTCTTTGCCTCCTGGCTTTGTCCCTGCTCCTCATCTGGGACATAGCTCTCCTAGCATCCTACATCACCTTTCTTATACCTCCCTTTAAAGCACTAAATCACTTAACCTACTTATCCTTTCTAATTCTTTACTTTATTGTAGTACTAAAACTACTATATCTACTTCTAATTAATAGAGCCAAATTACTATTCCATTGTTACTTCTCTGTTAACACTTAAACTTGCGTATCTCTAATACTGCCAAAGATATCTGGAGTGTTTCTTCCCAAGCCTCCACTAAAAATTGGCTCTGTCCTAGTCGGACTTTCCTGGTCAACAAATGTTAAATAAATAAATAATACCTCACTCTAGTGTATTTCTTAAATTACTCCTAACTATAGTATACACTACTCTTCTATATGTAAATTCTCAGTACAATGAAGAGATATTAATGTTTGCGAATATCAATATAAATTGTATTATACTATTATGTTATGTATTCATTGAAACTGCAGCATAAAATTTGTAACTGTAAATATTGATTGCAGTAAAAATGATACCTTGGAGGATTTCTCCCCGGGCCTCCTCTGAAAAAATGGCACATGTGCCCAGTCGGACTTTCCCGGTAAACAAATGTCAAAAATAAATAAAAATAAAATATATTAGAATTCAGGGCAAAGGAGAACATTGAATGTACAAGCATACTTTATACATTCTTGAATAACTCTGCCATGTTGGATTGCTTAATTAGCATGCAATGTAGCTACTTATGACTGCATTATTATACTGTGCTGCTTGCCCTTGTTTTGAGGGCAAGTACAAAGTGCAGAGATGGTTAAGGAATACCAAATAGCACACTATCATGTGTGTGAGGCACACACAATAGTAGCACTAAGCGTAAGCATTCATGAATTCAGCCCACTGTCTGTTATTATCTGTTTCTGGTCCCCAGATAATTGAGAGAGCCAATTGAGTTGGGCCAGGAGTATAGTACAGTAATTTTTTCAGATATTTGTTTTCAAGTATCTGGACTTTAATGACAAATCCATCTCTGATTCAAAGTGTTTGGGAATATTCACTTTGTCAAGACAGACCCTGGCTATTGCAGTGTCTTGTTTGCAAAAAGAAATGCCCTTGTTCCTTATATAATATGCATGGAACTCAGAACCTTGACTTCATGGTTCAATGACATTTATGAAAAACTCATACTCTGTAGGTATCATAGTTTTCATTTACAGTGTCTTCAGACATGGATATTTCTCTTAAAGACTGTCAACAAGTTGTACATCGTATGTTAAAATTTAGACAACAAGAGATATGATAGACTTAGTTCTACTTCGCCTTCAAAATCTCCAGATGAAAAATAGGGAAAGTTTTTTTTCATTTCTCAATAAAACTGGAAAAAAAACCTGCAAACTAACATGGAGTGAAGCAGCATCCATTTCATTCAGCATGGGGCACTCAAAATAGGTGAGGATTCTTTATCTTCATGGTAAATCTTTGGTTGGTTATATAGCTAGTCCTAGTGCATGATCACATGACCACTACATTTTTTTCCCTTCTACCATTCCAGCATGTGTCTGATTGCCTTTAGGTAGACATTTTGCATGCATATGTTGTGATTATAACCCAGTTATGCCATGTTTTACTTCTGATTAATGATAATACTAGCAGGTGTAATAAGGTCATGCTGCTATGATGTTAGTCATATGCTGTGTAAGTAAGGTGAATGTATGTTATGCTGAACATTTATTATTATTTATTTTTTTATTTATTCTTTCTTTGGTGAGTGGATTAGTCTCACTAGATTAGTAGCCTGTTTTTGGGGTGGATCTGAAGTGGTATTTATACTGACTAGGAGAGATTTGGTCAGAGCAACAGTGGACTTCTCCTACTTTTTCAGTATGACCTCTGGTTTCTTTTACATCCACCTGATGTAACACCAGCTCTGGCAGATGAGACCCCAGTCTAACATACCATCTGAAGGATGGAACAATCAGAAGTGCAGTGCCCCCTACTGCAATGTAGCATTAAGGGGCACTGCACTAAGAGGGGTATTTGTATCTTGATTCTCGGGGCTCTCAACTGGATCCTACTTGCCACTAAAATGATAAGTCAAGGTGGTGAATAATTTTAAATTTGTCCGCTTATTATTTTATAATATTTCTTGGCAATGTCCATGGCCCTAATTCAGATGATGCCCCGGGTATTTTTTCCACCATGCAGAGAATGTCACCTCAAGTTTTATACATCACAGATAGAAACTGTAATTATTTAGAGGATGCCCTACCCACCTTACAGCTATCAATGCCATCACAGGCAGAGATTCTGTAGGGTAACCCTGCCTAGCTGACAGCTATCAATGCCTTCTTTGACAAAAACGGATAATTAAACTAAGGTTTTCAGAACACTATCTGGATCTTAGAAAAAAAAATCCATACATAAATTACATATTATCCCACTAACACATTCCATCTAACCTTGTTTTTAATACCACTTTCATCATTTTTCTTATCACAATCCATTTACTTCACTTCTTGTTCACTGTTCTGTTTTCACTTTATACTAACATCTTCCCTGTCTGTGACGCACAGAACCACATATTCAATACTGGTGTGGTTCTTACTGTACATCTATTGATTATTAATGCTAAAACATGTTATGAACCAATTTGTAATATAATGCCTCTATAATAAGTAGCCATAATTGTACAACTGTATCTGACTGTACGAGTAGCTCAACACATTAAAAGGTTTCCTTTCTGGATTACAAGCTATTATGACTGTGGGTTTGATTCCCGCATTGGTTGCATAATTTGCCACATTGTTACTTTAGATTGGGTGTTTCCTGGTGTGGCAAAGACAATTAAGTAATGAATTCTTAATGAGGTACACCCTGTTATACAGGGTTTGATTCCCTCAGCCTTTATTTGTCTATTGTGTGACTTTGACCAAGCTACCTAACCAGACAGTGCCTTGGAGAAATTGAGATATTGATCTCCTGGAACACATGCCTAGTTACTACCCATGAAGCTATAATCCTTTGTACAAATGCTTCATTCATAATATGTCTAATGTACCATGCATTGCAGTTATATAACACAGTGATTATATGCTCTCTATGTTGCTACATGCACCATTGTCTTTCACAGTAATGTTAGATACCATGATGGCCAAGGACATCCATGAAAAGGGTCCTTAGAATACTGCACATATACTGTTATTGAATGTAAAAATAAATAAACAAACAAACAAGTAGGAGAAATATGTTTTTCTGGGGTGGGGTGGGGGGAAGGTTTAACTTCCCAGAAAGTTCTGGAGTAGTGTTGTATTGAGCAAACCCATCAAATGATTTCCAATTCCTCAGATATTAATCAGGCTATGACTCATGAGTATCACGATATGTTCTTGCCTACTATGTTTAAACTTGATTAATTGAGAGGACAATGAGTTTGACATTTTTTCAGACAACAGAACATCAGTCTAAACTGTTACCAGTCATATACTGGGGTGATATTTGTTCTGCCATAAGCAGTATTGCATCTGAGACAGTCCCATAGCTCACTTTTGACTTTTATATGAATTGTAAAGAGTAAATAACTGCATGAACCACTCCTATGACTTTTTATAGAAGCAGAAAATTCAGTGTCCTGCCTTGACAACTCTATGTTGTACCGATGTTTCCTAAATCAAGAAGAGGTAAAATCAACCTTGGAAATTACAAGAATATTTCTCTGCTTCAGGTGGTGGCAAAATATATGCCAAGATTGTAGACAGGGGGATAGAGCAAGTCCTTCTACATGTTATATCTGAAAACCTCCACAGCTTCATAAAACACAAGTATGGTGGGCCAGATCTGGTCAGGGTCTTCCATAACTCATTATATATTTTTGAATAGCAATGCATTTGGAAGATTATACAAGGCGTGAAATTGCCTGTCAACTGCTCTGTACTAAACCATCATTACAAGTCTTGATAACATTCTTTCATCTCAATTTAGTATATTGAAAGGCACTTGTCAAGGCTGCCCTTCTCCACCCTCCTATTTGTGACTTTCTCATCAGACTGTTTATTGACTGATAGACACCAAAGGTGCAGTGTTTCCTTTTTCAGTGCTCCTATTTTATGCAAGACCTAGTTTGCAGATGATTTCATCCTGTGTCATATACCACAAAAGATGTTGCAAATTATGGGCTCAGTTACAGAATTCAGTTCCAGATCAGAAAACACTAAGGCTTCATAGTCACTTGCACAAATGTAATAGGGCATTCCTTCCTGATGTTTATGAATGAGCGTAGCAAAGGCAAGATTCATAGAGGCCATATACACTAATGCAAAAGGCCTTAAAAATAATGAGATGCAATTGGTAAATGTAAAGTGCAGTATGCTAATGAGCAGTTTTGCAATTCATAGTCCAATATCCCTACGGTATGCACATCCATTGTTAAAAGCAATGCCTCGCCTTTCATATTGGTGTTGCAATCCATGAACTTGCCCCCAGCCATCCCTTCAGTAGTTTGTCCAAGTATGCACAAGCACATCCCTAACATACAAATTATTACCCCCAGCAGCCCCTTTATTAGTTTGTCTTAAGTATGCACAATCACTAAATGACACAGTAAATGATTTTGCCTAGCAATCACTTTAGCAGTCTGATCGTGTATGCACAAACATTTTCCTGGCACACAAATTAATTATTTTCCCAAGCAACCCATTCACTAAAATGTCCTAGTATGCATAAGCACCAAAATGAAACATTTCCTCAAGTGATCCCTTCAGTAACATATTTTTAGGATGTACAAGTACCAAAATGAAGCATTCACCAAAGTGACCTCTTCAGTAAACTATTCAGGTATGCAAAAGCACCAAAATGAAACATTCACCCAAGTGGCCCTTTCAGTAACATATCCACGTATACATAAGTACCAACCAATCTCCCCTTGCATCTCCGTATTCTCCTGGAAAACCGCTGCTTAGTAGAGGAAGTACAGGGCTATTTACATGCTTAGTATGCAAATTAGTTCATTATAAATTCATGTCTATAAACCTTACTCATACTCATATGTGTAAAGCCCCTTAACAGCTGTCCCCTTTTGTTTATGTTTTAAGCATGTTATGATTTTGTGATATGGGAGTATGTTTGCAACAACTTCTTTGCATGTAGGTATCCATGCTGAAAGTCTGGCATTTGCATATCCATGTAGTACCACTCTCTTCACGCATCTCTGCTATGAAATTCTGAAGCCTCAGACTATGAATGCCACCCTAAAATATATCATCTCCTATGCAGCTCTCAAAATATTAAATAGTCTAAACTGGTCACCATATGACACTGTTACAGAAAGTACTTGCCAAGCTACTCATTTAACATTAAACATGGCTAAAATTGTCATAAACGTGAAAGCTGTGATGATGTCAGGTATTTGCCAGCTATGCCAGGAGAAGTGAGGCAGTGGATGTGTAACATATACCAGCATAGCTACCTGGAGTTTTGTAAAGAATTATATATCATTTGTATATTGTATATCAAGCTGATTTGTACAGATGCTTCTGTTAAAAATGTATTTATAAAGCTGCTTGTGTTAAAAACATACCAACAGTGGATCCTGCTGGACAGAAAAGAAATACACCTGTATGTCAGACTGTATCATAACTGTTGAAATGAATATATTGTAACAGAATATACTGGAAAAGAAGAGGTTAACCTCAGTCCAGCTAACTTTGAAAAATAGTCTAAAATTAAATTACCTGGTTTAAGCCATACAGACCTGTTTCTCACAGGTCTGATTGCAGCCAGACACAAAATGTCTGTGAAAACCAGGACTAGGAATCCTACTGGTGGAAGTTTTTGAAATGGTATTGTAGCTTCCAGGTGCCATATCACATCTTAGCAAAGCTCTATGTGTGTGTATTATGACACATGTGTGCTAGATTCTGCTTCAGTTTCTAGTAAAGGGGATAGTGTGGGAACCAGAAGTCAGGTGACTAGATGTATGTGATATCATTCTGTAATCCAGCACTGAAATTATGTCTTAATAATAGATGAGACAGAAGTCTCAGGGCAGTCTGTTTGTGAAACCAGACAAAGAAGGACCACTCACCCATTTCATCTTGCCTTGTTCTAGTAAGTGAACTAGGGAACAGTAATTCTTTTGATCAGTCAGAAAATATAATGGCATTAATTAAGTATTGTTTTTCTGTGTGAATCTTTCAATTGGTGTTATTTTTAATATTTCCTGTGAGTGAAAATCTGGAGTTTATTGTAAATAGATATTTAGTATTTTTATGTTCTTTTATTATTTATTATTAAATATATCTAAACTTGTCATTGTGGCTGGTATTTTAGAGAATATTTTAAACTTTGAGAGTACTTATATTTATTTCATGACACTGTGGCCTCTCCTGAAAGCCTTGCTGCAATGGTCAAATACTACCATTTGTATTAGTATTAATTTTACTCAGTATAATTGGGTACCCTTGTAAGAGCCTATGAGTAGCTGGCTTTGGAGTCTTCTGGTGGCTGTATCTAACTTATAGTCTGGGCAAAGGGGGCATAGCTGGTAAATCTGTGCCAGCCTTTCACAGGTGTGTGTGTGTGTGTGTGTGTGTGTGTGTGTGTGTGTGTGTGTGTGTGTGTGTGTGTGTGTGTGTGTGTGTGTGTGTGCACGCGTGTTTGTATGAAAATTAAATCTCAAAGAGTGTGTGTGTGTCAGCTACTTTGAGCAGGGACTCATAGCACTGGTTTCACATAGAGGGTGATGGAGGACTTGGCTTGGAATACTCAGCTAAAAACTCAACTCTACAGCTGTGTCAGTGGAGACTCTTATTTGAGGCCTGGAGAGACAGAGAGAGAGAGAGGGAAACCCAGACCCAGGACTGAGTATGTTCCTTGTGTGTTCTTAGGGGAAATTGTGCTTGGTGCAGAGAGCTGCATCTGGAAATACTGTGTGTATCTATCTTTGCTCCAAGTGAACATCCCTCATCAGTGTCAGTGGTGAGGATTAAGGCTCCTTGAATACTGGCCCAGAGGAGGGGTGTTACGTATTGGTGTGCAGTGGTGTGGATATTAATTGAAACTTCTGTAGCCTGTAGGCAGTTGTCACTGAATGTGTGTGTACTCTCAACAGCCACAAGTTAAATATGCAGAGATTCATTTCCACAACAGTTTTATTTATGTTTTGTTAGTTTAGTCAGAGAAAGCAGGCACAGATGTCAGCAGAGGATTATGGCAAGTTGACATTGAACTAGTTGTCTAAGGTGTGCAAATCCAAAGGACTGGTGAATACCAACCTGACTAAAGAGGAAAGTATTTCAGCCTTAGTCACAGCTGTAGCCCAGACTAGCAATTAGGAGGATAACCAGTCTGATGATGGGGATTTGCAGCCCTTTGAAACAGGACAGTTCACCTTTTCCTCAGAGGACTTAAAAACCCATCTAGAGTTAAAGACACTTGAACTGGTGGCCAAACATCTGGAATTAGAATCAGCAGAGAGACTGTGTCAGGCAAAATATATGGAATTAGAATCAGCAGAGAGTCTGTGGCATTTGGAGGCCAAAGAAAATGAGAAACAGTTCCAACATGAGAGGGAGATGCTGACTTTTTGTCAGGGTCATGGAGGTAATGGGGAAGGGAAAAAAAAATTTCTTCTACAGTTTACACAGGGTGATAATTTTGATAGTTTTATTCATACATTTGAAAGAGTATATAAACAGTATAATGTTGACCAAGGGCTTTGGGTATGGTTCCTGACCCCCTTAATCCACGGTAAATCTGTAACTGCTGTTTCTAAATTGTCTGATACTGATTGTTTAAACTATGATAAAGTTAAACAATGTTTATTGGAATGTTTTAAGTTAACACCTGAAGCTTACAGAAAAAAAGTTTTGTGAGCATAGACACAAGGCAGATGAAAGTGTATGTGATTATATTGCTGAGTTAAGCACGTATTTTCATAGGTGGGTGAGTGGATATCAGGTTACCACTTTTGAAAGGCTAGAAGACCTTTTGGTGAGGGAACAAGCCCTTAGCACTTTGCCTGAGGACATTAGAATCTGGTTGGCAGACTGGGGGAGCAAATCTGCAGGTGAGCTGAAGAAAAAAGGGGATCTCTACTTAGCAAGCATGGCATCACTGCACAAGAAGAGGATACACAGTGCCGCACATGGATATAAGGTAACCCGTGGTAGGCAGCCTAAACCACCCTAACAGGGTCCACCAGTAATGCAGGAAGCCACTACTTCAGGTACATGGGCTGGATCAAGGGTTAATTGTTTTAAATGTAAGCAGTGGAGCCATGTAGCATACAGATGTCCACAAAAGCAAGGTGAGGAACAAAAGGTGGGGGAGCCAACAAGTGGGAATAACAGTATGCCAGTGGTAAGTTGTCTGGAGACAACAGGGGTACCAGATTATCACCAGAGTTTATATCCTATCTTCGTGGATGGAAAACAGGCCAGTGCTAATAGAGACATAGCCTCTGACATAACCATTGTGAAGCCTGCAGTGGTTAAAGAGGAGGAGTACTTGCTTGGCAGTCCACTCCAGTCAGAGCTTTAGGAAGGATCCCATTCCAAATGACTTTGGCCAGGGTTCACATTGACTGGGAGGGAGGAAAAGGAAGCAAGCAAGTAGGTGTGTTTGAGGATATTCCTGCAGATGTCCTGATAGGGAATGATTTTGATAATGCAGTACCTTGTGTGCATGCAGTTACATGCAGTCAGGTTTGGAGATAGGCTTATGGGGCTGGTAGCCTAGGGGAGACCCAGACAGACCCCACATCTGAAGCCAGGGGCTGGTGAAGTGGCTATTTCAGGAAGGGAGCTACTTTGAGCAGTGAGCCTGAATGTGAGCCACAGCTGCTGGTAGGTACTGATTTCCCCTTGGACAGAGTGTCTTCAAGGGCAAAGGTGAGTGATAGTACCCAGGATGACAGTGAGGTACCACTGTCACAGGATACCAGACTTCATGTGGAAAGGGATCTGGGAAGGGTCACAAAGGTAGAGTTGAGACAGTCTCAGCTCTCAGACTGTACACTAAGAGGCTTGAGGGAGGTAACATAGGAGGCACCTGATTCTCAAGGAAAGGGGGAGTCTGTATACTGGAACAAAGTGTTACTGTATAGAGAGTGGACCCCCTGGGAGAAGTCTAGAGGGTGAGGTAATATAGCAGTTGGTAGTGCCCAGCACCTACTTTCTGGCACTGCTAGCCATAACCCATGACATTCCTTTTGCAGGTCATCTGGGCATAAAGCATACCAAGAGATGTATTATGCAGAACTTTTGTTGTCCAGGTATTGTAAGGGATGTAACAGGATAATGCAGGACCTGTGAGCAGTTCCAAAAATTAGACAAGGCAGGAGACAAAGTAAAAGCTCCTTTGATCCCTTTGCCTGTGATAGATGAGCCATTTCAGAAGGTAGTTATGGATATTGTGGGAGCTCTGAGTACCTGAAGCTCCACAGGGAAGGAGTATATCCTAGTGGTAGTAGATTATGCTACTAGATACCCAGAGGCGGGGACTCTGTCCTCCATCGAGTCCAAAAAGGTGGCAAATGCTTTGTTAGAGATTTTCAGCAGGGTAGTTTTCCCGAGAGAAATACTGACTGACAGAGTTTCCAATTTTATGTCAGACCTGCTGGTTTGTCTGTGAGAGCTCTGTGGGGTGAAGCACCTAAAGAACAACCCTATCACCCCCAGACTAATGGTCTTGTGGAGAGGTTAGACTCTACATGAAAGACCATACTACAGGAATTTGAAGACTGGTTTAAGAGAGAGTGGGGTAAATATTTGCCCCATCTGCTGTTTGCATACAGAGAAGTACCCCAGGAATTCCAGGTTTTTCACACATTGAGTTGTTGTATTGGCATAGGGTGAGGGGACCTCTAGATTTGATTTGAGATGAGTGGGAGGGTGAGTGTGAATCCCACAAACAGTCTGTTGTGGCATATGTCCTAAACCTCATGATAAGTCTTAGGGATCTCATGGGGTTGGCCTAGGAGATCCTGGCATGAGCCCAACAGCAGGAAAAGGCCTGGTATGACAGGAATGCTGAAGCCAGAGAGTACGCTGTGGGACAGCAGGTTATGGTGCTCACTCCTGTCAGACACAATAAGCTGCAGGCAGCTTGGGAGGGACCCTTAAAAGAGGTAAGGAAGGTCAGTGATATTAACTACATGGGTGGGATGTATTACTCATTGTTCTGATGACATTCATATTGTTAGTGAACAAAAGCGCTCAACCATTTTTTTGTGGAATAAAGGAATTTTACAACAACTTCATGGTTTGCCTTTTGGAGGTCATCTATTGTGATTATTCATTTGTTCATAATATTCCAGAGTACATGGTAAACCTGCTAGGCAGAAGGCAGGGGCACAAATTGTGCCATGTTAACATGATGAAGCCTTACCAGGCCAGCCTTTCACAGGTGTGTGTGTGTGTGTGTGTGTGTGTGTGTGTGTGTGTGTGTGTGTGTGTGTGTGTGTGTGTGTGTGTGTGTGTGGAAATCAAATCTCAAAGAGTGTGTGTGTCAACCAAACAAAACGAAAAAATGAACTGCAGAACTGCTGGCAAAAAAAACAAGTACATTATTCATATTTATACATATTTTTTTGTTTTATACATATACTACATTTTATATATATATTATATTATATACATTTCGGTGTGTGTACTTGTGTGTATATATCATCATTATTTTTATATTGTCATATATTTTTTATGATATTCACATATACATATATTTTTTTACATGTGTAGTTCTATGTTTGTGTGTGTGTGTGTGTGTGTGTGTGTGTGTGTGTGTGTGTGTGTGTGTGTGTGTGTGTGTGTGTATGTGGGGGGGTACATGCCTATATGTCCATATGTGTGTGTGTGTGTGTGTGTGTGTGTGTGTGTGTGTGTGTGTGTGTGTGCGCATGCATGTGATTGTTTTGTCTATGTGGGAGAGGTCTTTGGATATGCATTTCATATGTTCAAGTTGATTATTATGATATTCACACAGCATGAATTTACATTGCATTTTTATGACTGTATTTTTGCATTTATACAGATGTATGTGTATATATGTGTATATACATTCATTTGTATATATATATATATATATATATATATATATATTTTTTTTTTTTTATTTGTTATTATGATAATACTTCATTTTTGTAGAAAATCACATTTGTTTATTTTTTCAGTTTGATGGTCATGATGTCATTTCCTGTTTAGTAAGTTATTTAAGGAACTGGAAATCACTTGAAAATGTTTCTGAGGAAGTTCACGTATTAAACAGTGGATGAAAGCGCTAAATTTTTGGCTTCTGGTTTACTTGTTTTTTTTGCCAGCAGTTCTGCAGTTCATTTTTTCGTTTTGTTTGGTTGTCAGTAATTTTTGAAGTGTGTGTGTCAGCTACTTGGAGCAGGGACACCGAGCACTGGTTTCACAGAGAGCGAGGTAGAGGAATTGGCTTGGAATACTCTGCTGATGACTCAACTGTAAAGCTGTGTCAGTAGGGAGTCTTATTTGGAGCCTGCAGAGAGAGAGAGAGAGAGAGAGAGAGAGAGAGAGAGGGAAACCCAGTCCCAGGACTGATTGTGTTCCCTGTGTGCTCTTAGGGGGAAACTGTACTTGGTGCAGACAGCTGCATCTGGAAATACTGTTTGTATTGATCTTTGTTCCAAGGGAACGTCCATCACCAGTGTCAGTGGTGAGGACTGATGCTCTTTGATTACTGGCTCTGAAGAGGGGTGTCACAAAAACTATTGAGGATTTCTAAGAATAAAATTCACTTTTGGAAATAGTCGTTCCTCCTATTTCTGAACAAGACTCAAATTTTGAAAATACTACTCTTACTTTAAGATTGTTTATTTTGCAACATTCCCGTTATTATTTTTGCAAATACATTAATCAGATACAAGCATTAATTCCTGATTTCTTTAGGGCTATTAAAACACATAGAATTAATCAGGTCAAAGCTATACATTCCAAGGAAATATGGAGGCTTAGGTTTACTTAGTATTCTGCATTACAATGTTGCTTCTATAGGCTGGTAATATATACAAACAAGATTGGATAAGAACCTCCCCCTCGATCCTCAATGGAATGCATACTATTGCTGTGGGATAACGACTCAAACATCAGATTCCAACATATCAAGATCGTGATTCAAGTGATATGCAGCTGTGGTTTAAGAGAGAGTGATGTTTTTCAAGAAAATTAAAAAACACATTCTTCTACATACTAGTATATTGGGGGATTCTGAAATATAAATTAACAGTAAAGGACTGATATCAGCTTGGATTTAAAAGGCAGATGGTTCAGCAGTGTGGGCAACAAGAGTGTACTATAGTTCTGTGAAAAGACATAAGGGCAACTCACTTTCTACATCCTGGTTTCAAAAGAGACAGGTAGTGGCAACCTTATCCCTGCACAGCCTGATGAGTGGCATATTAGAGTCCCTAACACCTATTATTTCACCTATTATTAATAAATTACTAGTGCGGCTTCAACCTCTGGAGTACATTTGGGAATAGGCATGGAGCCAGTGTAACCCAATTTAGTTATGGGTGAAGTTGCATGTAAGTTTGGCTTTCTCCTGGTTAAAATGCCCCTTTTATTAACCCCCTTCCAATACTCTTTCTCTTACACACTGTCTCTTTTACCTTTCTTTTCTATACTCCTTCCTTCTTGCAGTCTACTACACCCACTATCCCTCTTACAGTTCTTAGTGTCTAACCCTATTTATCTCTCTTTTATTTCTATACCAACATCTCCAAATCTTCTTTTGTCATTTTTCTTCTTCACCTTCTTTTAACCTTTCTTAGCTTATAATACTCTTCTTATTGTCAAGTTTTCTGTTTTATATATATATATATATATATATATATATATATATATATATATATATATGGTTCCACTTCATACTATCGAATTGCTGAATGCTTGAAATTCAGTAACTCGAAATTATAAAGTCGAACCAACAAAAATCCCGAAACCCACAAGCACGAAAACAAAAAACCCTGAACATACAGAACACATACACCACACAACACACACACCATGCAACCCACATAACATAAACTACAAGCCCTACACTACATGTACACAGGGGGGCAAGCCCCCCTGCACCCCACATCCCCCTTACTTATATATTCTAACTCCAAGATCACACTAATACACAAAAAAAAAAAAAAAAAAAAAAAACCACACAAACATTTTAAACTGCTTCACACACACATAGACAAATCCAACACTCACACTCATACTCCCACCTCCTTCCCCTAACCCACACACACAACTTACAAAACACACACATACACTCACTTACCTTCACTTCCGCAAAACATCCCAACTCACACACTTCCCATCCTGTAGCTGACATGCATAAGCGCAAATTCGAGATATTTGAATTTGCACTTAAGCAGATTCGCACTTCTGCATTTTCGACTTTACAGTCTCGAGTTACTGAATTTCGAGCATTCAGTAATTCGGGATTGTGAAGGGGAACCATATATACATATATGTCTGTGATGTAGTCATGCATTTTTTCTTCTGTTGATCATATTTGTATAATTTATTGTTAAATTATTTTATTACTTATATGTTTCCAAGATTATATATGCACAGTTTATATAATGTCCTATGGAATTTTTGTTCCTAGGCGTCCACTGAAAATAGGATTTATGGCCAGTCAGACTTTCCTGGTAATCAAATGTCAAATAAATAAGTAAATGTGCACTGGTGACTAATGTTATATGGATGAGGTTTGTTCAACCAAGGTCTTGGTAGCTTATGTAATGATTTATTACCAACCTCAGCAAAGTGGATCTATTGTTATATAGCTACAATGCAGTATTAGGCCACATATTGGCAGAGGTAATGAGTAAGATATTAGCCTCCAATTTTAACAAGCATTTCATAGGTTCATAGGTTCATAGGTAAGTACTAAGTTAGTTGACCTTGCAGGCCATTTTAAGCCTAGCAAGTTTCCCTTTTGGTACTTGAAGTAACCTATCCCATTTGGTGTTAGATTGGCCTTACCCATCCCATGGCTAATAAGTCTATATTTCCAGTAGTGAGAATAACTGGGATCATACCACAGATAAATTGAGGGGACGCATAGGTGATACAAAGCATTTATGAGCTGCCTCTGTTCAGTAGTAGCACAGGGTCAGCCCTGAGGTAAATTTTCTATTACCCATTAATGGATCCGAGTTGTGCTTGAATATGGACATGGATGAGCTTTGTTTTACACAGGCAGAGAAAATGTTTCAGAGAAGTGGTGTCCCCTGTGAGATATCTGACTTCAAACTGCTCTGTTGATGTTACAGAAAAGTTTTTAAATCCCTGAAAAAAGTTTTTCTGATATCCTTTAACTTGTTGATGTGCAGTAGATCCATCGGTAGTGGGTTGAAGGATGTCTTATACGCCAAACACAGGTCACTTCTTAGCAGTCTATAAAATACCAAGTATATTGACAGGGCTTTAAATCAGTCCAGGTAGGACACATTATTTAGGTCTTGTATCTTTTAGCTAGGTACACATGATGGTGTTGCAGTTGTTGCATGCATGTGGACTGATACACGCCAAAGGGGGAATTTTACTCAATGAATGGCCTAATGAGGGTTGAGTAAAAAGGGGCAATGATATCTCTAGATCTAAATGCAATCTGTTTAAAAGCTGCTCAGTATCGAAGGACTTTCTTATGACAATGAACACATGGTTGAAAGTTAGGTCATTGTCCACATAAGTTATCAAATCAAGAACAACTTGGTCAACCCTTAGGGGGATTACTGTCATTGTGGTAATTCCCTGGGGTAGATGACTTCCCAAACTATATGATAATGCATTTTTTTTAATCAGTCTGGGAATTACTCGTCTTAATTTTACTCAAAATTCTCCTCATTTTATTGTAAAGCTTGTTGATATTAGGGTTGAACAACGGGGGGTTCTTTTTGGGGTTTGCACTGTGCTTGTTCCTACAGGGTAAAGCTACATCTATGCAGTTATTTACATGCTGATATAGTGTGGTGATGTGCATTCCCATATATTCAGTGGAGTTAATTGGGTTTGGTTAAGATTGGAAGCTTTCCAATGTTTCACTTAGGAGTAGGTTATTTGTCTTATAGAAATTTCTAAAGGTACTTTGAGTGTAAGGGATCTCTGGTTTCGCTTTTATTTTGATGGAGATGGCTTTATGGCTAGACCTAACAAATGAAGATATACAAGGAATGGTACAAGTTGCTTCCATATTAGTAATGACAAGATTCAAGATATTGCTCCCTCAGTGAGTACTCTATGCTTGTGCATTAGTGGTGGTATAGGTTTCCTAGTGTATAGCTGTATAGTTTAGATCACCTAGGAAAATTATATTGAATTTAACACTGTGTGATTCCAGTTGCTTTAGCTAGGCATTGTGGCTTAAGTAAAGGTGTCTATCAACATGGGTTTGCTGTTTGCTTTGTTACGCTCACTTTAGGAACTCTTAGGCAATATAGCAACTGTTTCATGCTTACTGACTATTGCCTCTGAAAATTATTATCAGTAAATGATAAAACTATGCAATTTTACCATGAAACAGATGCAATATTTCCTTAGAGTTCCTAAACTGATCAGGCTGGCAGATCAAACAACAAACACAGGTTGACAGAGAGCAGTACTTGAGTAGATATTAGTGATTACATAACTGGTGAACTACCACAAAGTTTAAATAGAATGGGATACCCAATATCCTACACTTAAGTGGAGAAACCAGATCACAAGGCATGGCTTTAATTTAAGTAATACCAGAAAATGAGTGACAAATGCAGAAAACTGTAATCACACTTGATAATTCTGAATCACAATTAAGAAAGTAATTATTGTAGTACTGTGAATGGGGTCTACTTTATGTGCTCGAAACACGAAAAACCCAAATCCAAATAGTGCAAAACATAAAGCACGAACTGCGATTACTTCAAACGTACTAAAGCGCGAAATTTAAAACCTCAAACTGTCAGTCGGTCAACCTACCACCCGCAACACACTACCTACCCAAACACAGTAAAAAAAACACATACATACACTAACCAAAACCTGACTTCTAACCCTAAGTTAAAGCACCAAAACCCAACTGCTAACCCTACACTAAACCTCACATACACAATTATCTATGCACTATCCTTAACCCCTCCCTAACCCTAAGGTCCATAACTACCTCACACTTCCCCTACGGAGCTATACCCAAGTAAACTAAATATTCCACACACATACACTTAACAAAACCCTACACTAAACCTTACATACATTACCTAAACAAAACCTTACATACACTACCTACCTATGCACTTACCTTAACCCCTCCCTAACCCTAAGGTCCGTAACTATCGCACACTTACCTTACGGAGCTATACCGCAGACGGGCCAACTATGAGATTTGATATTTCTACTTTCACGGTTTCATTCATTCAACGTATTTGTGGTTCTCTCTTTACGTGTCGTGCTATTTGGATTCGCTTTTTTCAGCTTTCGAGCGCATAAAGTAGACCCCTGTGAATGCAATACAATCTGATGTGTGTTGCTCTGTTTTACACAAATCCTCACTAATCCTGCAACAACAAGCAAATGACTATTTAAATTGATCATGACAGTAAGGTCAGCCATTCATCATCCATAGACAGCCCCATTACCCAGTAATTATAGTTCCAGTTCTGACTGTATGGTACAGAGTTGTTTAACTTGATACTGATATCCACCATCAACAAACAGCCCCCATACCTAGAAATTATAGTGCTATTGCTGACTGTGTATATCTCCAATGTCTGATTGTGATAAAATAAATAAATAAAAATAATTATAGACACAATTGAATATTTCAAGTTTGTTACACACAAACACATAGCAGCCCATGTATTCCATCTTATTCAACACACATGCATACTGGTCCAGCAAAGCTGGACTGCATAAACTAATAGACAACAAGAGGATAAGTTACTTTCATCCAAAGACATCCCCTACCCCCACCCAGCAGTTATAGACACTTTGATGTGCATACCTTATCTGATTGTGATAAAAATAGTACCACCAAACCACTTAGAGAACTAATCAGGCAAAGTCAAAAACAATGAGAGTCAAATGGCCAGAATTAGGGACAGACTTTACATATTGCTGTTATATACTTACAAAGTTGACAGACTAAATGCTTTTGTATCACCATGCATTTAGATCATGAAGCCTAAAACTCAGACATTTGCTACTATTTAGTGACTGCAGTCTTCAATGATGTGCTAGAAAGCCATACATTTTCTGAGGAACAGACCAAATATATGAGGCAAAATCAGGAGCCTTCTCCAAACTCAAGCACGGTTGAGAGTTATAGAATTTCAGCTTTGTTTCATAAAAGCAGTAGCCAGCCTGCTAAATATTACACCTTTTTTCCTCACAAATGCACATTAATCTTGCAAAGCCAGATCGTTAACTGAGCAAACCACAAGAAGGTAAGTTACTTTTCTTAACATGAGTTAATACAGAAATGGTGACCCAGTTGTAGAACTACTTGGTTCTCAGGGAGACCTAGATAAAGAAAACAAAAGATAGGAGAAATGAACAAGCAAGAAGAAAAAGCAAAAGGAGAGAGGATGCCACCCTGGAGGAAATGGATGAAGTTAGGGAAGCAAAGGATTAAACATACCTATGAAGCAATAAGGGAAAAAAGGGACAATGTCAAAGAAAGATTGAGAAAGAATTGGGGATGGGAGGAAGGATGGAAGGGAGTTGAAAGATACTAGCAGAAGAAAATTCCAGCAGAGAGGCACATATAGAAAGTTCACAGAGCGAGAAATCAAAGTCTGAGAATACTGCCTGGATGGTATCTAAACCCCTCCCTCATGAGATAAGTAAGGGAGGCAGAAAGAGTGATGGTAAATGCTGGAGGTGACAAGAGGAAGTGGCATACATGATGCACATGTTCTGGGACCGTGTGTGGGCAAAAGAAGTCTAGAAGCAGGCATAGATGATTCGGGGAGAGTGAGCAGAACATATTTGTGAATTTTGTATATGGCACATAAAGAAAGAGGACAGCATCTGGAAAGAAAGAGAAATGAACATTATCAGGCTACACAGTATTAAAGTTTAAACCATCCTCACTCCAAATTAGAAGGGGACAAAAGCAGTAGGGGAACAAGAATTATAAAAGTCGATACTGGACATGTGGAGAAGATAGCAGAGACTGACTAAAATGAGGGAAAGGAAGGGAGGGAAAAAGAAAAGGCAATGGAAAGTATTGATAAAATACTAGAAGAGTGATGATCATACCAGAAAAAAGAAGAGGGCAAACTCAATGGGGAGCCAAGGGGAGAAATAGGGATAGGGTAAGAAATGAAGCAGTCAACTGATGAAGAGATATGATGCCCCACGCAAGAAGACTGCACATGAATGCAATACACTGCATGTGGTTATATTATCTTGTCTAATGGAAACACTAGTTTTAGGCTGTATCTGATGGAAAAGATAAGATGGAAGGATATAAATGAAAGTGGGCTAGCCAGTGGTGGTTTTAAAGTATACAATGCAAAAGGATTGCACTACGGAGATGAACTGGAAATGTGTTTTGATCAATAACATTTGACTCTCTCTCTCTCTCTCTCTCTATATATATATATATATATATATATATATATATATATATATATATATATATATATCTGTCTCTCTCTCTCGCTCTCTACATGTGTATTTATAGGGAGGTGCAGTGGTTAGTGTTGTTGCCTCACAGCAATAGGTTCTCTGCTTTGATTCTTGGCCGGGGTGCCTTCTGTGTGGAGTCTGCATGTCCTCCCTGCATTCATATGGGTTTCCTCCAGGTGCTCTGGTTTCCTCCTATATTCCAAAGATGTGCATCTGGAGCATTTCTCCCTGGGTCTCTTCTGAAAATGGGCTCTGTTAAACAAATGCTAAAAAAAAAAAATATATATATATATATATATATATATATATATATATATATATATATATATATACACACACACACACATTTATATCTCTGCTGCTAATAGTTGATCCACAGAAACATTGACGTGCCTAATGTTTGCACACTTACTTAGACAAAAACACTTCAACACAATACAGCACATGATCCAAGGCTAATCCTTGGAACATGCATCAAAAATTAAGTGTTTCTGAATTAGGGTAAGCCCCCCTCCACCCCCTATGTGGGGGGGTTCAGCCTCCCCCCGCTAATAATATATAGTAACTCCGAGATCACACATCCTGGGGAAAGGGCATATCCCCTACCTGAGGTCTGTCAGTCTTGCATAACTGTCAACCACTATCACACATCCTGGGGAAAGGGCATATCCCCTACCCGTGGTCTGTCAGTCTTGCATAACTGTCACCCACTATTTGCATATGTTGACCACAGTATGTGCTTCACAGTGAGACACCACTGCAAATGTGTATATATATATATATATATATATATATATATATATATATATATATATTATAGAAAACACAGCCTTGGAAAATATCACTTCTCAGAGCCTTTTCTCAGTCCACTTCCCCTCTTTATGGGTAGAAAACACAGGCCTTGGAAAATATCACTTCTCAGAGCCTTTTATCAGTCCACTTCCCCTCTTTATGGGTAGTAACTCTGCTTACTATTTCCAGACTTCTCTGGTTGTTCTTTGCTTTCTGATTTGGGATACACAGTCCATCCTTTTATACACCTTTGCTGACATCTTAGTGTAAGCCACAGCTAACTTTAGTTCCCTTGTAAATTCATAGGATTTAAACACACAATAAGTATAAGTCATATGTAACAGCAAATTGCAATCTATACTGGCAGAAACCATCACTCTGTTAAGTATGACCCTCCTCCAGCTCAACGCCATCAATTTCAGGCCTTTATGATGGTCTGCATGACTTTGATAGGACATCCTCATTGTGGTGGTTAGAACCAGGCTGATGTTGTACCTTACATTTGAAGGGTTGTAATGATAAGACTCATCTACAAACAGCTTCTTCATATTGCCCTTATTTTGCTGGTGATGCCACTCTAGGAGAGTATGATCAGTGATAAGAGTAAATTTCTTATTTAGCAAATACGTATTTTAATAAATCCAAGTGCCCATTTAATAGTCGAGCACTCATGTTTGAGGGCAGAATTCCTGGCCTCTGTGCTGGTTAGCTTCCCACTTAAGTAACAAATTAAATGATTCTCTCCACCCTACTTAGGCTGATAGGTTGTGACTAAGCTAATAACCACTAGAGTCCTTCCAAGCCTAGCTACACACCCCAAACCATTGGGGTCCCCACTATCATGGGACATGTTAATAGGGTAGTAACTTAGGGATTTATGAGGAAAGGAGTTATGACCATTAGGATAACACTTTTCTTATTGATGCCCTATGCCAGTACGGAACATGGAGACCAGACTGAGGTAAATTTATGATTTCCAATCCAACAGTCAAGGTTTTATTTGAATAGTGACTTTATTAGATAAAAAGCTTTCGGTCTACACCCTTCATCAGTATAAAAATATTATATAAGTATTTAATATATCTATACACAATAAAAAGTCACTAGTATTTAAACAACCGCATTATTTAAGGGGGTACATCCCCCTGCCACTGTAGCCTAATCACTCATTCTCTTCTCAACTCCAAAAGATTGTTATATTATTGATTTTTTTGTAATGACTCATACTGATGAAGGGTGTAGACCCGAAAGCTTTATCTAATAAAGTTCTTGGTGTGGTATCGTGGTTTATTTGAATAGTGCCAGGGATGAACTTTGTTTAACATGTATGGGAAGACTATTCTATAGCATAGGGAACCTTTGGGACACATATCTGTCTCTCCAGCATGTTCAGTTTATGTCACAAGCAAAGTTCAGATCCCTGGATCTAATGTTTCTGGTGCTGTTTATTTTTTGTGTGTGCAAAAGATCCAAAAGGGCTGGGTGTGTGGAAGCCCTATAAGCCAGGCAAAGATCCCCTGTAAGCAGCCTGTAGGAGATGGAATACAGAGACAGAACCTTTAGACGATCAATTTAGGACAGGGTATTCTTGCCCTGAATTTGACTGGTGAGGCATTCCAACTGTTGCAAGTGTCTGGTTAGGTACATGCCAGAGGGCTTAATACTATGTCCAAACTCACATTGGATATATCCATGTATGTTATAAAATGTTTAGTAGAATCAGGGGTTGCCAGCATGGGTTCAGAGCATAAGATGTTCTTCAGTTGTTGGAAGGCAGTTTCTGCCTCAGTGGTCTTCAGCTGTTGGAATGTCATCACTACCTGTATGATCTACTTAACTTTCATGGAGGTAAGAGGGCATGCAATTTTGTGAAAGGTATGGGACACATTTTCTATAATATGCATCCTGAGCCAAAAAGTCTCTGATCTGGTTTACAATCTGTGAGACTGGTCAGTGCTTTACTGCCCTCTCATTTCTTCTTCTAGGATCTATTGATACCTGTTACATTGCTCGGGTACTTTACCACCATCATACCGATTTTACTCTTAAGAGCATTCACAGTATGTCCTGCCTGCCTTAGGGAGTTTAAGACAGCATGCACTTTAAGAATGTGTGTATCCCAGTCTTCAGAATGTATAATGACAATGTCCAAATATATAGTGGTATATGGAGTGTCATTTTTTTAAACAAGAAGCATCGACATAGGCAATCATACATCTATATAAATACATTTATATAAATGAAAACAGACCACACTGGCATAATCTTAGTTGGAAGCATTTTACCTCACAAACCATATTGACATAATTTTAGTTGCAAACATTATACATCACGTATGACTTACCTAATCATTGCCAGTCAAACCTTACATAGCTCTTTCAAATCCTGCCTTCTTGTAAACCTCATGCTTCCCCTGTATGTATTGTTCCCAAAATTCCCATTCTATGAAATTTGCTCCTACCCTTTTCTAAAGATCTTATTTCCAGTTGTTTTATCTCTGTTACTATAGTCACTACTTCTAGTACAGTTGGGTTAGACTTTGATTTCCATTTTCTAGTAATTTCTTTTTTGGCAGCCACCATAGTTAGACTCAGTAAGGCCTTAATATGTCTAGGCAATGCCGACACTCTCATAGCTCAAAAAAATTTCCCTTGTTACATCAATTTGCTCACCCAATATCTCTGATGGAATAATCTTCAGGGAATCTTTAAAGTCTGCCAACTCATTACACTCCCAGAAAATGTGCTCCCAATTACCTCTTTTTTTCTCCATCACTCCTCCAGCCTTTGCTGTCTTACTGAGAAAAAATTCTCTGGAGTCTACTTGGGGTATAAAAACATCTATGTAAATATTTTCAAGCAAAAATCCTAAATCTTTTCAATTTTGTTGCATATTTGGGAGACAAAAATATATCCCCTCATTTTTGTTTTTGTGAATTGCTTATCCATCCTCTCTTTCCAATCCTTTCTAACCTCCTCTGATTGATTCTTAGTTATCATACAATATTTTATATGCTCTAACAGTAGCTTCTGTTCTACATTCTACTAAAAACTCTACCAGTCTTGGTCTTTCATTTAGCTCTCCTCCCCCAATATCTTTCTCTTTGCTTATACTCTGATATCAATCCTTGATAGGGGAGGCAATCTCTAACTTGCAGTCCAAATAAACTATTTGTGTCTTCCCATTCTATTACCTTTATAGTTATTTGCTCCCAATATCTGGTTCCTTTACCAGTTTTCTCCAATACATTACAGCCTCCATTTGACTAAAGTCTGTATCCCTAATTGCAGCCTTCCCTATTGGAAGGATCTCCACTCTCCATTCCTGTGGTGGATTAGTCCTTAGAGTACTGTCTGCTACTTTATGGATATAATATTCCGTATGATTACTGTTATTCTCCTTAAAGGTCTGCATCTAAAATCATAGTATCTCCTTGTTTCTTGAGCTTCCACCTGTTTCATCAACATCACTTTCCACTTTGAATTATAGATTTCTGCTTGTGCTATGTGTAGGAACCTTAACTGTGTAGCTCTGAAATACCCCTTCAAATCAGGTAATCCTAATCTGCCTTGTTCTATTGGAAGAATCAGCTTATCCCACTTGATTCTTGCCTTCTTCCCCTTCCAGATAAAATCCTTTGGCTCTTTATTAATTGCTCTCCACAACTTCTCCTCTGGTTGATAAAAATATGCTTGACCTGTGTATAAGACTAAAGGGACTAAAAACATTTTAACTGCTTGTATCTTATTATCCATATCCATATAACAGAGCTTTCAGTTTCTCAGTTTTGTATTATCTTTTGTTTAGTCTTTTCCCACATATCCTTAGCTGCCACACTAGAATAATTTTAATCCACACTCCTAAATACTTCATTGTATCATGTCCCCATAAATATGGATATTGCTGAACCAATTTGTGTGTGGGTACATGATTTACTGCTATTGCCTTTGTTTTAGCTTCATTAATTTTGTATACCAAAAAGATTTAAAGCTGTCTTAAAATGTTCCACAATACTGTAATATCATTTTTTGGTTTTATCAGTTATATAATAATATCATCTGCAAATAGAACCAGCTTTTCTTGACTACCATACCAATTATATCCTTGAATTTCTGAGTCCCTTATTTTCTTTGCCAATGATTCTAAATATAATGTAAGTAACAAAGGGAAAGAGGACACCCTTGCCTGGTTCCACTGCTCAAGCAGAAATTATCAGAGAGGAACCCACCCACTTTAACTTTCACCTCCAATCCCTCCTTTATCCTCCTAATCAGCCTTATAATTTGATCGGGGAATGCAAAAGCTTCCATTGTCCTGTTCATAAAGTCCCAGCTCACTCTATCAAATGTTTTCTCTGCATCAAAAACCACCAATAACAGTGATATTTTCTTACATTCTGCTTCTCTTTGGATCATCAATGTTCTGTTAATGTTGAATGTTTGCCTCCCCTCCACAAAACCACATTGATCCATATCTATCAATTTTGTCATCACTTTTGCCATTCTTTTAGCCATTATAGACAAACACTTTATAATCATGGTTTAATATTGAAATGGGCCTGTATAAAGCTGGATCTGATGGATCTTTACCATCTTTAGGTAATACAGCTACTACCACATTTTTCCAGGATGTTGGTACTTCTCCTTATCTTAAAATGCTGTTAAACAAAACCTTCTGGATCTTTATCAGTTTTTCCCTCCTGGCTTCCAAACTTCTATAGGAATACCATCTATTCATGGGGACCTTCATATAGATTGGTTTTACATCACCAGGTTTATCTCATCTCCTCATATCCTAACTGTTATCAATTGAGCCTCATCTACCTATAATCTTGGCATATTTAATTCTTCCATAAACATTTCCATTTGTACCTTTTCTTGATTTCCACATTTTTAATTCTTCCATAAACATTTCCATTTGTACCTTTTCTTGATTTCCACATTTCTCTGCTTTGTACATACATTCACAGAATTTCTGAAATAGTTCTAATACTTCTATAGGATCTCTTCTTTTCTTCCTTGCTATAGGCTCCCTAAGCTTGGCAACAGCCCTTTCTGCTTTCTGTTGCCTGAGTCGTTGTGCTAAAAGCTTTTGTACTCTAGAGTTAGTATCAAAAACAGTTGCTTAACAGCAATCTTTCTAAACTCATGCATGTTATCGAGGTAATTCCTTATTTTCTGTTTAACATTCTTCAGTTGCTCCTCTTTTGTGCTGTGGGATTCCCCCTATTTTGTAGTACTTTAACATCTGTCAGTCCCTATAAATAATTCTTATTTCTTAACTGTATCTCCCTTTATTTTATTTCCAATCTATTTTTAAGCTACACTTAAATTTTGTCTCACTCCCTAGCTATATTTTCAGAAGAAATGTCTATCTTCTCTAACAGATCCTGAATAATTTCCACTGCCCATTCCATAAATTCCTCTCTTTTCAACAGATAACTGGGAAAGTACCAGTGTCTCATTTTTTTACCCTGTGTTTTTGTTTAAGTTATTATTGGGACATGATCTAAAAAAAATTATTGGGTGCATATCAAGACCTTCAATGAAATGCACATATTCCCATAAAACGTAAACTCTGTCTACCCTAGCCCAGTTTTTGTATCTTGGGGAATAGTATGTAAATTCACTCCAAACTCCTAGTACTGAACTCACATCTTCCATGCCAAATATTTTCAAAAATGTCTTCAAGAGTCCAGTCTCATTTGTTATATTTTGCCTTCTGCATCCCCCAGCCACATCTTCACTGTTGGAAATCAAATTCTGCCAAATTCCAGTCCCCAACTATAGGTAATATACCTTGTTGAAAGATGATTATTTCTCCCATAATTTTCTTAAGCTCCATTATAGCAGTTTTAGGTGGAATATAAATACATACGAGAGTAATCTTCAGTCCTTGCCAGTAGCCTCTTAGTACTATAAATCTACCATTCTTATCTTTTTTTTATCTTCTTCTATCACTATTGGAGCTCTTCTTGCAATTCATATAAGTACACCTCTTTTCCTTTGTCCCAGGTATTCTGCTGAATATCCTAAAAACCTATCTTTATCAAATTCTCATATCTTCAGTTCTTTCCAAGCATGTCTCCTGTAGCATAGCTATTTGCAGTTGACATTTTAATACAGTTCATCACTACTCTTTCTTTTTTTGTATTTATCTGTGAGTCCAATGGCATTAAAAGACATTATAGAAAGCACAATTGTATTAAAAAGTTATTACTTCCACCTTTTATGTATAACTTTTTTTTGTTAAATGTCTAGTCCCAGCTTTTGTTTTACATGCACACACTGTTTATCAGGTTGATATTTTATACAACTGTTTCTTGTCATATCCATTTGAGCTTATGTCACATCTTAGAAAACATTTTGTTTTATTGAAAGCCCTCAAACCAAAAAACAAACACATCTCCAATACTCCCCTGAAACCTGGTTGACTTAGTTGTAACACACAGACTATGTACATCTTCAAATATTTAAGTTTTACCCTCCTAATAGGAACAAATGTTCCAAACAGACAGCCACACTCACAGACTTGTGTTAACCTAAAAGAAAGGTTATCCATGCTAAGGTGCATGGTGCTGCCTGTGCTTCAACTAAGTGGTGTCTGTCTTTGTCTTATCTTTATAGTTGTCCCAGCTGAGTAAACACTTGAATGCTTTAAGAGAACACTATCTACTAGCCATTTCACTTTAACAGATTGTCTCCTGGAGACATGAGGACCAGATACAAAATTGCTAATAAGCTTACATTTATTTGCTAGAAAAAAGGTCTCAAAATATTCAATATTCTTTGTCATTTACTTGCTTTATCTTAAAACCTGTTATTAGATCAAGCTAAAGGCCTTAATCCAGTCATTCTCTTATGCAAGAATGAGAAAGAGCAAGCTAATTTTTCTTTTGTCATGCTCGTTTATCCAGCCTTTTTTAACATTGCAGTGCCTACATTTCTTAAAACTGAACAAGGAGAAAGATAAAAGAAGGGAGAAAGAAAAAAAAAAAAAAACAAGATCACCAATTTATATTAGTGTCCCCTTTACTTTATAGCATACAAAGAAAATCATGCACTATAAAATAGTACAATTAAGAAAAATATTTGTTTTACTTACAATTTACTTTCTTTCTCCTAAGTATTTTTCTGGGCATTAATGACATGAAGTAGGGCATATGCCTTAGAGTCCCCTACAAGTTTAACAAAGTCCAAAAGAGTCCAATATTTCCAGATTTTCTTGTTCTGTCATGTTTCACAAATATAATTGTAGCTTTATAATCCCACATTTGTCAATTTCCAAATTCCTGGTTTCTTCAACTCCATCTTCAAAGTCTTGTCTCTGCTTCATTTCCAACATACTCTTGATTCTTCTAGTTGATTCTTGTGTTTTCCTTCACTCAAGTATTTTCCTTTGAAAGATTGGAAATGGTTTCATTGGCACAGTCTCCATGTGGTCTTTATTACCAGAAGAACAAGCAGCAGAATCTCCTTCTGTTTCACAGCTCACTTTTTGTTGGTCAAATGTTTGTATTTCCTCTTTAGCAGGTACTTCATCCAAAAATAATGTGGTTCCTCCAGGGAAGAATATTTTGAAGGCAGCTAGGTATGGCACTTTGAATCTCATGACTGCTTTTTCAACATTCCCTAAACTTTGGAATAAATTTACTCCTTTTCTGCCTGGTGTACAATGAGAAGTCATTCTCTACAAACACTTTGCTGTCTCTGACTTTTAATACTTTTTCTTTCTGCCATAGTTTTGTCAGAATCAACTCCTTCTGGTTGTAAGATTGCATCTTTACTATTAAAGGTCCAGGTTGCTTTCTCATAGCTAGGATTGGAGCATACACACAATGTACATTTTCAATTAACAAGTCCTGCTGTTAAATACCAGTCCAGTTGCTTATTTGTGCTTTCATAAAATTAATATAGTCTGTTCCTTCCAGTTTAACTGGTACAGCAGAAAATCTCAGGTTTTCCCTATATGCTATGTCATCTAATTCTATTATTTTTGAAAGATTTCTTCTTGAGCAGTCTCATACTCAGCTAACCTTTTCTTCATTTTGAAATCTGATTTTTGCAGTTTTATCACCTTATCTGAATATCTGTTTAAAACTTCTTCCATTTTTCCTGCCTTTTGTTGTTTGAGTTGATATACTCCATCTGTGTTTTGATTATTTTAATCAGGTATGTGTGCAGTTGTCTTATACTTTCTTCTAGTTTACTGTAAATCTTATGTGGAGCTTGCACTGCTTTTTGCTGAACAGCTATAGTACTTTTCCTAGTCGGTGTTTTTTCCTCACCTTTTGTAGCTGATTTTCTTTCAGGTCCTCTGTATTTTTCCTGGCATCCTGACAGTGCACTTACTAGCCAGTTACTGAAATTCACCCAGAAATATAAATCCACTGGCTTTCTCTGCTAAGTTTCTGTTTTCAAACTTGGAGAGCTAGAATTAAGCTGTTACTCAATGTGTAGCCATCTTGGAAGTCAACGGAGTCCCAGTTTTAAGAACCCTCTTGACTGGCTGTTGGAATGTGAATGGAGATGCAGAAAGGCCAAAGGAGAGAACTTATACTGAAATAGGCCATCGGGGGTAGATAAGTTTTCTTGTTAGCTTCCTTGGGCAGGGGGATCTGCCAGTAGCCTTTTGGTGATCCAGGGTACTTAAAACCTAGCTTTCCCTAGCTGTTCAGTTATATCATCAACCCTAGGCATAGGACAACCCTTGAACATGGAAATCCTGTTCAACTTCTTAACATTACTGCAGAGCCTAATGGCTCCATCTGTCCTTGGAATTGAAGCAATATGGCTATGATATTTGCTGGTAGATTTTTCAATTACCCCCACATGGAGCATCTTCTTTACCTTTTCTCTAGCTGCTCTTCCCTGGAATTCAAAGATCCTGTAGGGCAATTCGTTGACCCTCTCTCCAGTGATGCTTTCAATATGGTGTTTAATTAAGTTACTTTTGCTAGGCAGTTTTGAGAACATTTCTTTGTTCTATAACAGGAACCTTTGTATGCCTTATTTTTTTTTTTGGGGGGGGTGTTGACAAGGTATCATCTTCTAGAACCTTTGATAGGTAAAACAGCCTTTTCTCCTTAACATATTCCCTGGCCTTGGATGCCAAACGTATCATAACTGCCTGTGCCTCTCTCCAGGGCATCACCATATTTGCATGATATATTTGTTTTGGTTATCTTTTTCCTATCTAATTCTATAAATTATGTCACTTAACTTCTCTATGATCTCAAAGGGTCCCTGCTACTTTACTAAAATGTATTCTCCTGACATTAGACTAAGTGTAAAACTTTGTCCCCAGTATGAGCTCTCTTTTTCTGTAGCACCTGTTGACAGGTCTGTGTCCATTTTATTTGATCTTCAGCTATGACCACTAATACCTTTACTCTATCCTGGGTATTAGTGTAATGCTGCAATATACTTTTAAACAGCATCTTTTCTTCTTTGTGCATGACAATATCTATCAACTCCCTATGGTGCCTGCCATACCAAAGTTCAAATGGACTAAATCCTGTTGGCAAATGTAGTACTACTTCTTGGATGGCAAATAGTAGGTGAGGTTGGACTTTACCCCAGTTCTTTCCATTGTCCTTGATGACGTTCCTTAACATGGACTTTAAAATCCTGCAGAAATGCTATCAGTCTGCGGGTGACATATTGATGTCTTAAGTTGTTTTACCTTAAATAACTGGCACAGGTGATGCATTTGAATTTTGTAGCCTCTAGGTGTAATTGCTTCTGATTTTTAGTGACATAATCCAGAATTATCAATATATACTAATATAGACTAGAATCCTTTACTGTTCCTAACCAGTGGCCTGATAATATCCATCACAATCTACTAAAAACATGCTTCTGATATAGGCATTGTAAGAATGAGCATTTTTAAGTCAGGTTTTGGTGCTGTTTTCTGGAGGTCAGGGCTCCCTGCACAGATTTATCTTATTATGCCCTGCCAATAGAACCTGGGTAAAAGCCTAGCCTTTGTTCTGTCAATAACTAGGTACAATCAGTACATGGCTGTGTGCCAGTTTCATCACCTAAGTTATGAAGGGTCTAGGTACTAACAGTTTACATAGTGCTTCCTATTCCTCTTCTATTTGCCCTATGCAGTAAGTCATATTGTAACTGAGAGCAGGGACCAAAATAGTGATATATGAGACAGGTTCCTCTCTAAAAACCTTGATTATATTCTCTCTGGATCTTTTTTAAAGTTTCATCCCTCCTACTGGCCTTTTTAAATTTTAGTAAGCTCTCAAGAGGGTTAGCTAAGTCAGGGATCTCTATCTTAACAGCTTCTTGTAAGGTAGGGGGTTCTGCTTTTTCTCGTCCTGCTTTTAAAATCATGTTGTTTTTGGTGCTCCACTCTTCACTCAGGAAGTGTAGTTCATATTGATACTCATCAGCTGTTCTTTCCTTCTTAAAGGCCTCACAGATTATTTTCTATTTGGGACGTGATGTCTAACAACTCTGCCCTTCTTTTCTGAGTTTTCATACCCTGGTTCTGTACAGTTTGTTACTTCTTTAATGCATTCCTCTCTGGTGAGGTAGGTCCTTACTAGGGGTCTTGGATGGGGGCCTCATAAAACTCAAATAATATCCAGCAGATGTTTCTTTACCCAAAATCTTACTGTTTATCTTTGCATTTTACTCCTCTGTGCCCAGTTTACTATAACTTCTCCAGTGTTAGCCACTTCTTTGAGTCAGTAGGGGGTTGTAGTGTCTTCATTTCCCTGTATGCTAACCCAAACTTTTGTTTCATTAATGCTTTCTAACATTGCCCCTTTGCCTCTACTGTACCAAAGGTTGGTAATGTTCATGACTGTTGATAGTTTACTTTACTCTGTTTCAAAGGAGGGCAAAGGCAGGGTTAAGAATTGATTTCCCTTAACTTGGGAGTATCATTTACCAAAGACACTATCCCATCCCACTATTCTGACAATTCCTTAATGTGGGCTAAGTTGTAGTATGTCCCAGGACCCATTTGAGACCTTCAAATGCCAATGGTGTATGATTTCCTGTCCCTAGGGATTCCACACTACTTCCATACCTTTTTTGTCAACGTCATCTGCTGAAAATGAAATTACTCTTATACATGGTAACTATACTACCAGAATCTATCAGCCCCTGCTTTTCTTTTCCATCTGCTAGTACATTGCGGCTAATAAATTTGCTGGTTGTACAATCACAAAATACAGTTTTCAGCCATCCTAAGAGAAGTTATCTCATCCATTGGTTCTATAGTATTTGTATATTTCTCAGTAAGATTAACTGTAACATCAGAATTTGCATCACTATTGCAGAATTTAGCAATGTCGCCCTTTTCTCACATACAAAATATATTAAAATATATATGTGCTATTTACCCCTTTATTTTGTAGTTTACATAGACACTCATGACATATGACTCTTTCAACTAAAGGAAAAACATTTTCAGAATATTTTGGCTCATCTTAACACATCCACTTTTTAGTTGCAGCTGTGCCCCTTTTTCCCACATTTATAACACAATATATGTGCTAGTGACACCATTACTTTTCAGTCTTATATAGACTTTCATGACACAAGTCTTTTGGTTTGGCTTGACACACTCATTTTTAATTCCATCTAATGCTATCTAAATCTGTTCAACACCATTATCATTATTTCTTTACTATTATGACCTTCCAGGTCCAACCGCAAATGGATTTGTAATTATCCATCAAACATTTTTTGCCTAACACACAAAACACACAAATACACACACACAAAACATATGAGCTAACAACGTTTTAAGCTGCCCCTACATATCCCACACTTATATATAGCAATTCCACAGTCACATAGCTGTGGAAGAAGGGCAACACCATATTTTATTTTATTTATTCTTTGTTGACCAAGGTTAGTCCCACTAGGATAGTGGCTTATTATCAGGGGAAACCAGAGGTGGTATTTATACTATTAGTGCAAATTTGACCAGGATATCAAGGTACTGTGGGATCTTTTATATCCACCTGAGCTATCATCAACTCAAGCAAATGGGACTTCAGTTTAATGCCTCAACCAAAGTATGACAAACGCAGGCATGCGGTACCCACTCCCCCTTTTTTGCTGCATTGCAGTGTCAGCACATCATCTACCTGGTGCAGAAATAGAACCTACAGTCTTCTGCACCAAAGCCAAGTGCACTTCCTGTTGTGCAACTGACACTGTTATAGTCACTGAAAGCATTTTTCAGTGACAAACGAGTTACTCAGTTGTCAGTCAGGCAATCAATGTTTAGAATATCCACATACCACCCCTTTTACATTATTTATTTTTAGTTCAGACAAGTGGAGCCTTATCATTCTGTTTTTGGAAAAACTCCACTTATGAAATTTTGAAGCTTAGGTTTCAGCTGTAATCCAAGCATAAGCAAATAATGATTTGTTTTACTTTTCAAAGCCCTTGTGGTCTGCTCCCTTCATGTCTATGAATGATTGGAGGGAACCCCACAGCCATGCAGAAAGTATCCGAGCCCAGGTGGATGAATTGTATTTCTCCTTTCTGGTGACCTACTCAAAAGTGACTATGTCAGCTTCCAAATCCTTCTCCATGGTCAGCAGCTGCAGTGATGGCATGGCTGTTGGTATCACAATGGGTTTTATAACCACTGCCATTCCCTTGACAGCAGCACTGATTACTTGGAGGAGTTTTTCACTGTAGTTATCACATCAGCAAAGCAGGTGTATGCAGTCACTTCCTGATCTAAAGCACAGGCTTCTAAAACAGCTACACTATCTCAAAAATACAACACACGGCTCATTAGCAGTTACAGCCTCTCAGGAACAAGGTTTTAAAATAAGGTATACTGTCCCAGAGCACAGCACAAGCTTCTGAATACAGTACAGCACAAGAACCACAGACTGGTATACTTTATCAGGAAAAGCAGCATGAATTTCCAAAACAGAAAATGGAAACAGATGTGCTTAATTTGGCAACATGGTACATTTCAAAGCAGCATTTAACACCATAAAGGTTTCTTAGCACTACGGGCCACAGAAAACATTCTATAGGGGGAATTTCAGTTTATGTAGCAGCAATGCATATATCCAGGACATCAGAAAAAAAATAAATTGAGTCCGTGCATCCACCACTGTGGACAATGCAGCTGGTGTGAAAGTCTTTCATATGAAATAGTTTTATTCATTAAATGGAAGCAAAAGTCTGACTTTGCCAAAGCAAAAATTAATGTCTATGTTCTAGGACTGAAAGTGAAGTACAGTACCTTGCAGTAAATTCAGTTAAAGAAAATGCCGTCACTGTTTTGGTCACCCATTACAGTGGCAAGGCTGCAGCAAAGGGGCAGCCTCCCTGGGCACAAAATGTTACAGGGTGCAATCTTGAGTTCCATATTCCTTTTATTTATACCAAAATGCCAGTACAGATAAGCACTTCAAGTGTTCTGATGGTGGCTTGTCTGCTCTAGGAAGCTACTAAAGTATAAGCCAATAAGCTTCTCTTCACTTAAGAGCTGAGCTGTGTAGATTAGGCTGCTGTAGGAAGCTGATTGGTACAAAAGTACCAATCATCTATCCACAGTATAAGTCAGAGTCAGAGGGAGGGTGTTATTTCAGGGACTGGCACTGGCTGCTGGATGACCCAGCTATGGCTCTGCACGTACCAGGTCACATTCACTGGAAAACAGTGCTTGGAAAATGTCTACTCTCAGAGCTGTTGCTCTGGCCTTCAGTTTCCTTCTCAAAGAATGATTACTGCTCCTTAACACTTCCAGATGTTCCTGATTTTGACCATTTGCAATGTCAAGACCCACTAGAGTGATTCCCAAAACAGAGAGACTCAATGGCTAAAAGAATGGACTTAAATATACTAAGTCCCACATGGACAGAGAGAGATAAAGAGAGAGAGAGAGAGTTATAAATGTGTATACATATATGATTATGACAGCAAATCCCATTTATAAAAAATCCCAAACCTCATAATAGCAAACAGAACATCCAAAATGCTCAGTAACGCAATGGCACAACTTAGCAACACAATCTCCAACACATCCTAAAATACACCTGCAGCCAACAACACATATAAAAATTACATTTTGCAGGGGATTTCTCCTTCTGCATCCTCAGTATGGTGAGCCTACACCCCCCTAAACCCCCAAAGTTGCATATACCAGCTCCAAGATAGCACATCTCAAAGACAGGAGAAATCCCCCTGGAGAGAGGCAATCACTGCCGGCACAAGCTTATAGAAACTGCGCCAGCACCGATTTCTTGCACTAAATCAAATACACAAATATACAGACTCACGCCTACACAGATGGTTTCCTAACCCAACACAGCAGTATGCAAGAATCCACTCAAAAATATATTTGACAGTAAGTCAGTCAAACAAATGTGATTTTGTAGTATCGTGTATTTGCCATTTCCTACAACAGTGCAAACATGTCACTCGAATGGATGTTCAGTTTTACACACACACATACACTTTATGTAGCTAACTTATTTATTCACTTCATTGTGAAACTGCCAGCTAGTCAAGCTTTTGTTGATGTCTTCTGCTGGCACTCCATGTGTGTCACTCAGTGCTGCATGCTATAAACAGTCTGCAAGCCAGGAATTCTAGTGTGAAGAAAAATGTGAAGTCTGGATCTCAAACAGATTATGATCAGGGTTTTACCCATACATAATACTTTGTGGCACACCTTCTGCCATAGCCAAAGGCATGTATTTCCTCACTTCCATAGCTGTACTAAGGAGGACCATGCTGAATGATGTATACTGAACTTTTTTATGTTTACACTCTGCACATCATGACAGTGCAGCTTTTAAAAGAGCTTTGGAGATCATTCTTGGTTTATGTGTCACAGATCTGTATCAAAAGGAGGAACAGCTCTGAATATAATTTATACCATACGGTAGTTTGGCTGGCTGTGTGTGAGTATGGGGTATAGAATTGTGGGCATTACTTACACCGTTCACAGAGAAAGTTTCCTAGATCATTTCAAGACTGTAATAAGGCCAACTTTTCTGACTCCTTTTTTATGAACAGTGAACATAGCAGAGAAAGTCTGAGGCAACTCAACACAGACACACACACACACACACACACACACACACACACACACACACACACACACACACACACACACACACACACACACACACAAATATATCTTTGGTCAATTAAGCAGATGGTCAACAGGTGCCACAGTTCTCAGGGTTGGTGAATATGCCTTTTCACCGATATTGTGCAGTCTTGGAGATAGTATATATAATTAGCAGTGTCTATGGGGGATGCAGGGAGGCTTTTTTTTTTTTACTTTTGGTTTTGCAGATGTTAAGGCTATTGCTCAGCACAAGTAGTAGCTTGTTAACGTTCACATTTTCGCTATTTTGTGCTCAGTGTTTTGAACATTGATGTTTGGGTCTTTCAGTTTAATTCAGTAGATCCGTATATATAAACTGAGTGGATTTTGTTAGTTAAAATTTGCAACAAAATACTTTTCATACTGATATCAGACAGAAATAATTTACAACAGAGGGTTACAATTATTCTTTTATTTGTGTTAACATATATCCTACTAAAACAGCACACCTTCTCTACTCTGTTTTATATATTGTGCTAAATCACCCTGAAAGTATACAGGGTGATATGAAGAAAAGGTCATTTTATTAAATATGCATTATTTTGAAGCAGCTCTTCTTTAATTTGTGAACCCTGTATCTACGTGTTGCTCAGAAATTTAAAGTAACATATTTAACTATTAGCAGGCCAAAGTTGTTACTCAAACAGTTAATACATTTATAAAAAAAAGAAACATACATCAGTGTGCATCTGCTCTGCATACCATGTAGCCAGAAAATTAAGCAGGACACTCATTCCGCACTTTGAGCAGGGAATGGAAACTGTTGCAGAGAGCAGAAGCTGGAAAAGTATACTTTGCAGTGCTCACTGTTTTTAAGTATGCAACTTAAAATGGAATAAAATGAACAGTCAGCCCATGATAACAGTCCCGGAGGAAAAGCTTTCAGCATGCAGAATGCACTTAAGTTGCAGTGAAGGTGATTATTAGCCACTAAAATAGAAAAAACATTTGCTTCCATGGGTACTTTAAACATCTTAAGACTCATAAGAATAAGTAATGCCTTCCTCCATCAAACATGAGAAAAAATGAACAGTAGCAAGCTATTATTTTCTCTACTTAATAACCTTAAAAATGTTGAAATAAGCAGGTTATTACATCCACATCCCTGTAGACGCTTACTTTCAGATGATCCTGTTTTTGATGTGGTTTGCCCTATTTTTTTTTTAAAAAATCTCAAGAAATTTTTGTTACGGTACATCTTTGACAAGAGCTCAAATAATTTAGAAAATAATATGGATTTAGGCAGCAGGCATAGTCCATTCAGCTAAAATTATACATTTTCAGTTGTTGTGAAAATGTAAACTGCTTCTTAATAGTATATGTTTTTAGGTGGATCAGGGACTCTAAAGTGCCCATAGGTAAGAGTGCTTGCATGTGTGAGATGGAAGAAAGACCTGGTAGCCTACTTCTGTGTCTCCTTCTGTCTTATAAATTCCATAGATAGCAATGCCTGTCTGTGGGTTCACTGTAGGAGCTGGATGTCACTTATAAATGAGAGAGGAAGAAAAGAAATGTTATAATTATCAAAACATTAAATATGTTGACACATATAAAATAATGTAATCATCCCTTATATGCATATACCAGGCAGACAGAATGCAAAGTTTAAGTATGGAGTCAAAACTAGCTGTAAATCTGACTTTTGAATTTGTAAAGAAAATGAAAGACAAAATGAGGAAAACACATGCAAAAGCATCCCAATATACTGAACACAGTTAAGTATAGTTAGGAATGTTAATAGAAGTGAAGAAAGAAGTGTTAAAAGACAGCATGACTTGCACAGCATTGAAATGCAGATTCAAAAATAATACATCAGTCATTCAAAATGCTGTTGCTTGCAGACTTCAAATCTGCTTTACAATGAGCACAGCTTGTTCATATAGTCCTGTAGTGTCATTATTTATTTCCCTTTGCAACCTTCACTTTGTAAACTAAATCTTGCAAAAACATCAAAACACAGTGACTAACAGAATAATGTACATCAAAGTACTTCATTCAGAGCACATAATAGCAACACAATGTACGTCATGTCTTTCTGAAAAAGAATAGTCACTTATTTAAGAGTTGTCTGATTTCACTATATTCCAGTTTTATGAAATTATGAATGCTGACAGGTGCACAAAGCATCAGGTACCACAGACAGCAAAATGTGGTTTATATAGAAAATGGCCACAGTAAATAAAATTAATAATAATTTCTAGATGTTTTTACAGGAGGAGTCACCCCTACACATGTACCCTGTAGTGACGGGGGATGTTGCCTCCAAAGTAGGGTAGAATCACAACCTAACATGCTGGAATGCAGGGGGAATGCACCCCAACCCATAAACAGTGATACGTTTTCACTAACTTTTATTTTTTATATTAATATCAATGTAAGCCTTTAACAAGCATTCATCATAAAAGTGCTTCCCTTTAGCTGTTTTTCCAACGGAATGGAAAAAGACTGATTTTTTACCTATCCTTGTTAAATGTCTGCTACATAAATGGTATGGTCCAATAAAGAAAGGTTACATAAAATACAACAAATAATCATCAGAAGGATTTGGTTTATTTTCACATTCGGATAATTTCAGCTCTCCAAATTTTCATATGAAAATTGTAAAATTGTTGCTTTGGATACTGATGTTGTTACCACTAAGACAGTTTGTAAAACTTAAATGCATTTATGTCTGAATAGCAAACAGAAACTGTTAAAATGATGTATGTGAAGTTCTTTGAGACAACGGACACTGTTCTACTCAGTTCTGATTAATTTGCAGAGCTAGTGAGGAATAAAATGTAGAGATTCTATTGGCTACTTGAAAGGAAAGGAGGAATCACACATATCAGATATTGGTATTATGAGTGACTAAAATGGAAATGTCATGCACGAGGTTGTTATCATATAGCAGATATTCTCCCAAAAGGCAATATTAGCAAATTCTTGCAATGAATAAAGTTCAATGAATCTGGACCACAATGTGCAGAGAGAGAGAGAAAGGGAGCTAGAGGTATAGAGTAAGAGAGAGAGAGAGAAACTACCAGACAACTAACACGTTGAATGCTTTAGCAGATGAGGCAGAATTTGACAATACAAAGCATTTTTATATAGCGTAGAACACAACATAGAGAGACAGAGATTACCAACATGACTAATGCATTGGATGCTTTGTCAGATGAGGCAGAATTTGACTACACAAAGGATTGCATATAAATTATTTTTATAGTTTACAATGAGCCTTCCATGGATAAAATTAAATAATGCAGTTATCTTTTTCTGAAAGTAATGATGGTGAAATTTATCTCTGGCATCGTTTGACTAGATCTCAAAGGACTCATGGACAATGAGTCATGCAACAATCTACCAAAAGGAAAGGGAATGGTCTTCAGGAACATGATTACTTACTTACAGAACTTGCTGAAATGTATGAGCAATAGACAGAAAGACTTCTTTAAAAACATCTGACTTTAATAAAATAGGTTTAGTCAGCTGACATTAAAAGACCAAGATAATATTCATGATGATCTTACAAAAATGAAACGCTAGTTAAGTAGTTAAGACCACTCTCCAGCAGAAACAATATTATCTGTCTATCTATCTATCTATCTATCTATCTATCTATCTGTCTATCTATCTATCTATCTATCTGTCTATCTATCTATCTATCTATCTATCTATCTATCTATCTATCTATCTATCTATCTATCTGTCTGTCTATCTGTCTATCTATCTATATATCTATCTATCTGTCTATCTATCTATCTATCTATCTATCTATCTATCTATCTATCTATCTGTCTGTCTATCTACATCTATCTATCTGTCTGTCTATCTGTCTATCTATCTATCTATCTATCTATCTATCTATCTATCTATCTATCCATTCATCATTCATTCATTCTTTTTTATTTCAGGATCAAGAAAAAACAAGAGTCTGTCCCAACAACCAATGGTAAGTAAGGCACTAGTCCATCACATGCCTATCAAACATAATAATTATTATTTTAGTATTTAGTTAAACACAAGGTGACATGAAGAAACCCCATTTCTTGGAGGTGTTCATTTACATTTAGCAGAAAACTATTGGAAGAATAATAGGATCAAGTACATAGCTACACTGATAACTGTCAATTGTCCTCTAAACCATCCACAACAATTTATTGAGTACCTCGATCTGTCAGGAATGCTATGAGGTGCATAAATAAAGTGCTTAGTCATTTTAGTTTGAGCGAGGCCTACAGAGCAGTCTCAAACCCTGTCTTAATAGAAACACTGCACCTCTGCAAATCAAATGGGACAAGACTCACTCACTATAGGGACCTTAACCTAGCCTGTGACATCAATAGGACATGCTGGAGAGACAGATATGTCTCCTAGAGATTGCCACTCCTATGAAACAAACTTCCAGTTCACTTGAAACTGAGCTCCTCAATGACCCAATTTAAGTGTAACTTAGAAAATTGGATGGGAAATCTAAAATTTACCCTGGGGGTTTCACCTATGTCACTCTTAAACAGGGGCAGACAGTGATGATCACAGGTTCACAAATATGGACTACATTTCTTAGTCTATAACGGAACAATGGTACAACATGGATAAGCGTGAAAAGGCCCTAGGGCCATTAGTCTAGTAACCTCCTATGATCCTATGGTCCTATGATTTATGCAGATTTATCTCTATACACAGAAATTAATGTTGAGATATGTATATAATAATGTGGTTAAATGTTTTGGATTAACTGATACAGGCAGCCAGAAGATTTTAATATATGTTGAGCTACTCTTCAAATATCTCATGATTAAGCAGGAATGTATAGATATCTTACATGTAAATAAGGATAAACATGTAAGCAATGTAGGCATATGTATTAAATTAAATAAAATTAATGTTAGTTGGTGGTTTGGGATCATCCAAAATTAGTTATGAGGTAATGATTTACAGCTATTGTCCCTATACTGGCCATTAGTTTAGAAGACATAGTCCTTCACCAGTTATCATCACCATCATCATCCTCTTTTTCCCATTTTCTATATAGGGTCGAGGTGTCATGTCACTTGTCGCCATGTCTCCCTATTCAGTGCCACTCTTCTACCTTCTTTGACACTCATGCCTGACTTTGCAGGTCTACTCTCACACAATCCATCCACCTCTTTGCTAGATGCCTTAATTTCCCTTGACGTCTTCCTTTATGTCCCAAACCTTCTTCACCAGATTGTTTTCTGCTTTCTGTACATGTACCTGAACCACTGCAATCTGTTCTCTTCAACATTTTCTGCAATTTTAGCTAATTGGCTTCTTTTCTTATGTCCTCATTCCTTTGTCTATCCCAAGTAGTCCATGTGCCCTCAGTTTTGCATTCTATTCCCCTACCCTTTGCTGAAGGTCTTACTCAGTCTGCTTGTAATGCCACACAATATGCATACTGCAACTTTGTTGATCTGTCCCCTCCAACCTATTTGCTAATGAAGTTCATTATATTAATGAGCAGCAGTGGGCTCATTGGTGAACCATGATCCACACCCACTCCCACTGGGAACCCTTCTGTGAGACCAGACACTGTTTGTACTTGAGTCATTGGTTCCTTGTACATAGCTTTCACTAATTCTACCATTGTTTCTGGCCTTCAAACCACTGTAGGACTGCTCAAATCAGATTTCTTGGGACACTGTCATATGCTTTCTATAAGTCTAAGAATGCCCAGTTGGACTCTTTCCTAATTTCTAGCTTCTTCTCAAGTATCTGTATCACTGCAAACATCAGGTTGGTTGTGCGGCATCCTGATCTGAATCTAAGCTGCTCATTTCTCATCTTACTTCCTACTATGAGTATGTGTTTAGCAATCACTCTCTCCAGAATTTTCATGCAGTGTGAAAGGAGTTTGATACCTCTGTACTACCCACACCTCTGTATTACCCACAGTTGTGAATGTTCCCTTTGTTCTGGAACACTGACAATAGTATGCTTATTCTCCATATATCTGGGAAACATCTTTCTCTCCATACTGATATGACTATCCTCAGAAGCCATTTCTACATTTGCTCACCCAACATATTTATTATATCTATGGTGACTCATCTGAGCCTGCTGCTTTCCCTCATTTCATTTTTTTTTAGTCTTGTTCTTATTTCTTCTATCATGGGCTCCTCGTCTTCTCGCACCATAGGCTGTGTTTGGTGCAATGGAACCTTTGTGTGGTTTTCTTCATTCACAAGCTGCTGAAAGTACTCCTTCCATCTGCCTTTGAAGAACCTGGTGAGCATCTTGTTGCTGGCATCCCTTATAAAGGGTGTCTGACTATCTTCTTTATCTTTCTGTCTTTGCCTTGCAACTTGATATAGTTTCTTTGTACCATCCACTGAGTCACTTTCCAGAAGCTGGTAGAGTGCATCTGATGCTTTGTTCTTTGCTATTGCAATTCCTGTCTTAGCTTCTTTATTAGCCAATCAGTAGTCCTTTGTAGCCTGGGCTGTCTTTTCTATCTCCCACTGTTTCCTGCACTCCTTCATTCTTTTGAAGACTTCTGCATTCAACCAGAAGCTTTCTTTATTAACCTTATTTGTATACCTGGCTCAACCATATATTTGCTCTATACTCCTTACACATGCTGTTTTGAGGTGCTGCCATTCTTCTTCAAGTCCACCTATTTACTCTTCTTTTTGAGGTGCTAGATCCCTGAGTAATTCCTTGAACTGTTATACTTCCTCTCCAGTCACCTTCCAGTCACCCATTATCAATTCCAGTTCATGTTATCCAGCTTTATCTTGCAGGTCCTACAACTGCTGTCTGAACACACTCTTTTCCTCACTATCACAACCCTTCTGCGGTGCACAGGCTGAGATTATGAATACAGCTCTAGCATTACACTGGGGTCTGATTGCAATGAGTCTGTCACTAATTCTGAGGACAGTCATCACTGCCTTTTGAAGCCTCTCCCTCACCACAATTCCCACACCATTTCTAGCCTAACCTCCTCCTGATTAGACTCTGGATCCCAAGTCAAGTGGCTTTGCTGCACTATCCTTTCACCTTGTCTCCTGGATATGTAGGACCATCATGTCATTAACTTCCAAGCCTCATATTGTCAGTGAACCTTCACTGAGTGCAGCAGTTCTTAGTTTATGTTTGGCAGATTGATTAGTTTTATGTCCAGCTTTCATTCAACAGAACTATGCCAGATAACCCAAGTTGGGCAACTGGGCACTGGCTGATGTATGCTAGAGTAGGCAGGATGCTCAACCAATTTATTACTGACGAATACCCTTGCCCATTTTGGCAACATTATCTTAAAACCTGGCTGCCTCATGGTTTTGGCATCTTTCCAGGCTTGCTAGTTGTTGCTGAAGCACCTACCAAGTGGAGAAAATGCTGAGAGAAGAAAAGGAGCCACTTTTGTGATTTTAAGTATTTTCTTTTGATTTTTTGTTAAGTTTTACTGCTTTGCCACCTACTTTTTGACATTTTCCAGCTTGCTAAAGTTTATATCTGTAACAGTAACAGTACCTGGAACACATCTAGAGCCTGTTTACTGCATTTCCTGTGTTGCACTTAATTTAAAATCGTTTTTTTCTCTAAAAAAACTGCATTTTACCTGATTTTGACCTAGCACTCAAGTGTGGGGTCATTTATTGCACTGTTGTGAATATTTTGCTGCTTGTGTATCTCTGCTACCTTTAAACTACAACAAAAAAGAAAAAAAAATTCTTGCTTTTTTCCCACTTTCTGAAAGTTAAGAAAGTTCAGTTACAGATTTGCTGTTCTGAACTGTTTGGAAGTTTCTAGAAGGCTAGTGCTGGCTTGGGCTAAAGGGAAGTTTCTGTGTTCACCAGTGGCAGTGCTTAACACTGAACAGCCTGCCTGTGCCTGGAGGAGTGGTTACTGCCTAGAAGCTGTAGTTTTATTGGCCATTTTGGGTCAATTCTAAACTCCTTGATCTCTCTCTTAAAACCCTACAACTCTCGTTTTGCACGGTTTTGCGCACTGAGCAGCGTCGGGCAGTGCAGCCTAAACAGGTTTAAACTATTTCAGGCTCCACAAAGTCTGCTCTTCACTTTTTCCCTTAGAACTGTTCAAACTCTCAAACTAATCACTCTATTCTCTTTCTAAAGCCCTGCACTTGCTCAGCTCTTATAAGGAAACACGAACTAACTAAAGCACTACACCCTCTTTGACTTCTCATAAGTATTAGGCTCCAGATTGGTCCTTCCTGATCAAGTGAAAAATCAGTTCCCTTCCCTAATCTGATCAGTAAAAAAACAGTTCCCTATACTAATCTGGTATGTCCAAGGGTCAGTTTCACGGTTACTCTCCAGTCCAGCTGGTGAATCTGGGAATTTTGAGGCAATGTTACAATTGCCTTATGTACACAGACAACCCTCTCCTCCTTCCAACAAACTATAATACATGTGAGAGATGCAGTTACACAGCCAAAGTGGAGGCAGAGTTCTCTCAACCCAAGACTGGCACAGTCAGTCAGGAGGAAAAGGTAACCACCCGCACCACAAATCCAGTCTCACACAGACCTATTGCTTCTGCATACCCAACACATAAACACATAAAAACATACTCGGAGGCTGTAAATAAAAATCTGCCTAAACAGCAAAGACCTCCTAAGCAGATATCCAAGCAACAGGCACCCCTCAACAATACCCACGAATCACATATCTCACAAAATCAGTGTGCCTCACAGTCACAGCCCTTAAGGCCAAACAACACACCAAATACACTTGTTATAGGGGACTCTATTGTCTGGCACACTGACGTCCCGCTCACCAGACTGAACAAGGCGAAGGTCACTGTAAGCTGCCTGTAGGGTGCCAGGATCCGCCACATAATGCAAGCACTTAGGTCACTCCAAAGTAAGTACAAGTATGACTCCGTCATTGTCCATGCTGGTGTGAATGACCTGAGACGTACCTCCCTGGACTACACGAAAAGAGACATAGAGGAGCTCTCTGATCATGTAGCCCAGGCTGGTATGACCCTGACCTTGAGTAGCATCTTGCCCTCACTAAGAATGATGCCACAGTATAAAGACAAAATGATCAGTTTCAACAATTGGCTAAAGTATTGGTGTCATTCAAAGGGGATCCAGTGTCTGTCAGCCTGGGATGACATGCTCGACAAGCCACGTTGCTTCGCTAGGGACAGCTTGCACCTGTCACCCTTAGGCTTTTGTATACTGGCCAAGGCTCTTGCCACCCCCATAGTTCCTTTTTTAGGCAAGGCTCAAAGGACAAACCCACCTCCATAGACAACCCAGTGATAAAAAAACTAAAGGTAATGCTACTCAATGCCAGAAGTCTAAACCTCAAGATGCACGCACTTGAGGCTCTCCTCATTATGGAGAAAATCAATGTCTGTGCAGTAACAGAAACCTGGTTCAAGGCTCCTAAGAGAACCCCAGCACTACCAGGTTATAACTCATACCATGCGTTTCGGCCCCAAAACTTGGACCGAAGCACAAAAGGAGGGGGAGTATCTATATTCATCAAAGATACCTACACCTCCAGGTTAGTGGCACTGCATGAAGCATCAGAAACCATCCATGTGCAACTAACAGCGGGCAAAACTGCCTTTCAGTTTGTAGCCTGCTACAGAACACCCTCCCTATTACAGGAACCTCACTTGGCATTCCTGAGAACACTGTAGAATATGAAGGTCTCTCCAAACACTATGTTATTGGGTGACTTCAATTACCCAAACATTGACTGGGAAAACTACTTAAGCCCAAACGCCCTTGCCCAACAGTTCCTTGAATTTATAAACTCTAACGCGATGGAACAACTGGTCACCACTCCCACAAGAGGGAACAACATATTGGACCTGATCATCACCAACATGGGGACTCTATGTTCCACACCAGAGGTAAACCCCTCATTGGTAAGATCAGACCATAAACAAATTTCCCTGGACATCCATATCCCGTCCCCACCCCAGCCAAGGAAATCACGGTAAAGAATTTCTCAAAAGCCAACTTTGCACTTCTCAAGACTGAGGTGGAATCCTTCAAAGCCCCCGGGCCAGAGGATAATACAGCCCAATCCGCAGAATCCTTTACAAATGCATTCTATGAGCACCTGCAGGAATGCATGGATCGTGCTATCCCAAATAAAACAAAGACTCACTCCTCCAAAAACAGGAGACCTGTCTGGTGGACCACGGCCATAAATAAGCTATACAACAGAAGGAGGAAGCTACTACATGACAGAGCAAAATCCCAAAAAGGGAAGACATCTCTGATCAGTATTAGCAAGAAACTTCGATCCCTCATAAAATCATCAAAGGCCAGTTTCAAAAGAAAAATTGCCCTAGACACTAAAGATAATCACAAGGCCTTCTTTAGTTATGTCAGGAATATGGGTGGAATCTCCCAGATATGCTCTGAATTGTTGAATAACGGTACAAAATATACTGAACCTACAGACATAGCCAACATCCTGGCAGACAGATTCAGCATAAACTCCCCCCCCACTTCCCCCCCAAAGGAGCAAATGCCTATCCCAACTGAATGTAACTTCCCTGACATCACAGATGCACAGGTGAAAGCTGCCCTCTCCAAAGCAAAAAACACAGCATCTATGGGACCGGAGGGGGACCCAGGCTGTGTCTTACACGAGCTCCAAGAAGAACTTAACCCTCACATTAAGTCACTGTTCAAACTTAGCCTTACTACAGGATATGTACCCAAAGAATGGCGTACAGCTACAGTGGTCCCACTCCACAAAGGTGGTGCCACAACGGACCCCGGGAACTATCGCCCCATAAGCCTGACTAGTCTGGTCTGTAAAGCTATGGAGCGTATTATCATGGAACTCATAAACAAAGACATTGGGAGCCTCCAGACACTGGACCCTACCCAATTGACTTTGTTAAGAGCAGATCTTGCCTCTTAAACCTAGTTGATTTCTTTGAAACAGTTACCAAAGCCATAGATGAGGGCAATGTAATCCACACAGCCTACCTGGACCTCGCAAAAGCCTTCGACACAATACCCCACTTGTACATCATAAATAAGCTTACCAGCTTAAATATCAACCCCTATATCACGATATGGGTTGCAAACTGGCTCAGGGATAGAACCCACATGGTCAGAATCGCAGGTGCCATGTCCGAATCCAAACCAGTTACAAGTGGCATCCCACAGGGCTCAGTTCTGGGACCTCTCTTGTTTGGTATATACTTCTCTGAGGTTCAGGCTAACGGGGGATTATGGCTGACAAAGTTCGCAGATGACTGCAAACTGGGGGCCATAATCGAATCTCCAGCCGACATAAGCATCCTCCAAAAGGGTCTCACAAAGACGGATGCTTGGTGCCAGAGCCACAGCCTCAAGCTTAATGCTAAAAAGTGCATAGTCAGCCCCTTTGGGAAAAAGAAGGTGCCCACAAATTACCACATAGGTGGTAATCCATTAAGTATGGAAGAAGTAATTTGAGATTTGGGGACCAACGTAGATAGTAATCTTTCCTTTGATAATCACATTGCCAAAGTGGTTAGAAAGACCTTCTATATAGTCCACCTTATCACGAAAGGGTTCGCATCTAGATCAAGAGAGGTCATTGTGTCCCTCTACTCGTCACTCATCAGGCCCATAATTGAATACAATGCCCCTTTTGGGATGTACCTTACCTGACACCTGCAGCAACTGGAGAGACCCCAAAAGTACCTCATCAAGAGGATCATGGGCTACAAACAGATGTCCTATGCAGCTCGACTAAAGAAACTCCAGCTCTACTCAGTTGCTTACCGCCTACTCAGAGGTGATCTATGCCTGACCTACAAAGCCATGTCAAACCCTGAATTAATGGACATGCTCCACCTCAAAAAATCCAAGTCCCTTAGAGCTACACGCTCCAGGGACTTAAACCTCAGCACAAAAATAAATAGGACATGCTGGAGGGACAGATTCATTTCCCAGAGGCTCCCCTCACTCTGGAATAGAATCCCAATTCATGTTAGACATAACCCCTCGCTGACCCTCTTCAAGCAAAATCTGGACGCGTGGATGGGAAATCGCAAATTCACCCCTGGGATCTCTTCTGTGTCCCTGCTAGACAGAGGCACAGTAAACTAATCTTAAAGGGTACCTTCTGTGACCTACTTTACAGAGCACAGTAGGCTAATCTAATAGGGAGGTGGAAGCCAAATACACTCTAGCTAGGCTTATAAATGTCCTAGGGCAGATAGCCTAGTATCTACCTATGAACCTATGAACCTATTAGTCAACACGGCCAGATCACCTAGAGATATATTTTTACACTGTTGAGTGGCTAACCGTTTTTGCTAACTGATCTGTTTTCTGGTCCTTTACCAGTTAGTTGGTTCATTATAAACAAGGAAAAACAAAACTAGATTGGAAATGCAGGCAAAAACAATGAAAAAGATGTGAAATTTCAGTTGCTGTTCAAATAAATAATGCTTCCTTGGATATCAAAGAAAATGTTAAAAATCTATTATTCTCATTAAATACCAAATGCAAGGCATCAGTTTTATTTTAATTCTAATGTATCACGATCTCCTCCTCACAAATATTGTAAGTAAATGTGTCCAACCCACAACCACTGAGCCACCTGTTTTCATTAACTTGCTAAATAATGGGATTTATTTTAAAGAAGTCTACAGTTCTGCTGGATGTGAGATCTTCAAAATATCTGCCAAAATTCTTCCTCCAGTTTGGGAACTAAAGCAGCATAGAAACTAATCACATGGTAGACAAAGTAGAAAGTATGACTACAAAAGTCATGAGGAGACCACTCATGATGAAGCTGAGGGAAAGAGTTGTTCACCCTCTGAGTGAGAACATTTTAATACATCATTTGATACTCAATTTACCTAGCAGTCATTTCATAAAAGAAAACTGAACTTTCTTTATAGTATGAATACGTTATCTCCAAAAAATTGCTAATAATGTGCCAGACTTGCAGTACTCAATAGTTCAGGTACTGAAACTCCACATGATCATGTATAAGTTTAACTGTCTTGGGATTACTCAAAGAACTGAATCATATTCATCTGCTGTTTCATAGGGTCCCATTTTACATAATGAGGATTTTGCAACACATTTACTCAGAGACATAGATTATTTCCAAATATACATGTTAGGGCCAGCCACTCAGAGGTGTAAACATTGGCTCTAGGTGATTCAGTCACATTGACTAATGTTGATGTGACACCCCAACCTCATGTAAAAATGTAAAAAAAAGGGTTGATGATGGGTTTAAATAAGGCTCTTACTTATTAGTTAATTACTGTTGTTATGGATGAGTGGATTATTAGTAGATCACAACTGATAAAAAATGTTTTAAAAGTAGTTTATTAGGGGTTTGCCATGTTCTCTGTTAATAATGAAACAACTTAAAAAAAAAACAGATTGTTCCGTAGCAATTGTAGCTACTAAATCTAAGAAACTGTATTTTGTTCAGAACGTTTATATTTCAAGAGCTGGTTACAGCAGCTTGGTAAACTTAATTTTCTGTACAGACTCCGGGGAAAGTGATCCATAAAATTTCCCAAGGTAAACAAATGATATGAGCTTAGATGCTTTTTTAACATATAACATGGATTAAGAAAAGGGAACTAAAATTTATGAAGTGAATGATAAATGGCAGGGCTTCAAGATGGAAGAAGACAGCATTATTTAAATGAAAGTATACACGACTTAAAACAATAAGCTAACTTAAAATGTGCAAAATATTGTTGTAGAAATTACTGAGATGCACACAGTGGTGGGTTAATATGGCAAAGCATTGAGGAGGCAATATTTGTACTGAAAGACCTTTATAGACAATAAGTCCATAATTTAATGAAAATGTATAGGCTCAACTGAAGGGCACATTTGGGTTTTGTTTGAAATGAGTTTCATTTTAGCTGAAACACTGGCATAACCGGTTTGCTCCTTTCTTTGCCACTAGTGATTGGAATTTGACTAGAAGGGTTATGTCAGAGAGATAGCAAAGAAAGATGGGAGTGTGCCACTGTGCGCAGACATACTCAGATTTTCAGAGATAAAAGTGAATGCATTTTTCCCTTACCAGCATTGTTGCATGAATATTTCAGGGACTGCTTCACTTATACAATAAGATACTTGTCTGAAATTATTGCCTTCGACTTGTGTATCTTCTTTTTCAGCTGTAGTTAAGCTACACTGATACCACAACCCCGCTAATCCTATAGGTGTATCTGTTTCTAGTGATCATTCTAACTGAATTATTCAAAATGAGATGCAGGTTACCATGCCACTTTGCTACTTACACTTTTCATTGTCACTGCCATGGTTGTTTCTTTGAAGCATCACGTAGAAAAGTAGCAAAAAGAATTTAAAAAAAGATAAAACCCAAAGGCCAGATGATGCACCTCCAATGACCATGAAAACTTGCCAGCTGTTTTTGTGGCTCCATTACCTGAACTATTACAAATACAGCTGGTTTAGATTTTAATATCAGTTTTCTGGTGATTGTTTTTTGTCAGCCACCAGCATTAAACTTAACAAGGTCTTATACCATGTATAGGCAATTCAGATCCTGTATCCCAGCTCAAAAAATCATGTTCTTTGTATATCTGACAGAGTACTCTGTAGGCGAATGACTTTAATGTGGAGACTGAGGACTGAGGGGCTCTGTCACTGGTGCTACATCAGAATAGCTGTTAAAGAGCTGTTCATTGCAATTACAGGCCAGTTACTCTCACATAATAATAAAGATGGTAGTGGTTACACCCCTTAATGTGCCGCAGACAACCTGTGTTTGAGTAGCAGCATGGGCACTGAAGGGAGAAGATAGGTGTGTGCTGTCGATGTCGACTCACCCATCCTGCAGGGAGGCTGAAGCAGCCTAGGTTTACTGATAAGTCAGAAACTTGTGCAAGTTCAGCAGCACCTCCCAAGGGCAGGTGTTGTGGAGCCAGCGAGGCTGATGCAAGAGGGCAGGAGTCAGGGCATACTACTCAGCAAGCAGTATGGTGCTGCACCAGTGTACTTTATCTCTTCCCCATCCCCAGACAGGGATCAGGTTGAGCTAAGGAGGGGTAATGCTGGGTCCAGTAGATACAGTGAATAAGGACAGGAACTGGTGTGTGCTCATGGTCAGCTGTGGAGTGATAAAAGACAAACATCATGTCTTTAAGGTAAACAGTCCTAGTAGTTAGAGTTAATCAAATCTTATTTATGTCTGCTTGTATGTATGTCTATATGTATGGATACTTGTATGTATATATACTTGTTTATTTAAATGTGTTTTCCAGGGTAGAGTTGTGACCCAGTTGGACCATTTTCAGATCAGTCTAGTAAGTATAAAGCATTTTAAGACTTCACACAACTGGAGGTAATACAATATTTACAATGAAAAAATATTTTAACGTTTCATCATTTATCAAGAGAGACTACACCAGCCATACAAGCAGTGTATAATAATTTTATCAAGATATACAGAACAGCAGACTTCCAAGATGGCTGCACACTGACGAACAACTTCATTTTAGCTCGCTCAGTGTGAAATCAGAAACTGAGAGACAACAGCCAGTGATATTGTCAGTCTGAGCAAAATTCAGTTACTGGATAGCAAGTGCACTGTCTGGATGCCTTCAAAGAAGAAATTTAGAGAACATTAAAGAAAATCAATCAGAAAAGGTGAAAGGAAAACAATTATCATGTCCAACATTATATAAATTAATTGGTTCCTACCTTCCCTTAAACTTTAACCCTCCTCCAAAACATTATTCGGTATGTATTGTTTATGCAATTTCCATTTTTTTCTATGTAATTTGCATCTACCTTTTTCTAAGGATACTACTTCCAGTTTTTTTATCTCTGTTACAATATTCACTACATCAAATACAGCTGGATTAGATTTTAATATAACTTTTCTGGTGATTGCTTTTTGTCAGCCACTAGCATTAAACTTAACAAGGTCTTATACCATGTATAGGCAATTCAGATCCAGAATCCCTGCTCAAAAAATCATGTTCTTTGTATATCTGACAGAGTACTCTGTAGAGAATCTTTAATGTCTACCAACTCATTACACTTCCAAACCATATGTTCCAAGAAACATCTTTCTTCCCCATCACACCTCCAACATTTGCATCTACCAGAGGAAAAATTCTATGGAGTCTGTGTGGGGTATAAAAATACCTATGCAAAAACTTCCAACCAAAAACAATGAATCTTCTAGACTTTGTTGCATATTTGGGAGCCATACATATGGCCTCACTTTGTTTCCTTGTGAATTGCTTATCCAGTCTTTCTTTCCAATCTCTTTCCAAACTTTTCTGAACTCCTCTAATTGATTTCTATAAATAGTGTACAATATTTTATAATATATTATATGCCATATTAATAATCCCTTTCTTTAACAACAGCTTCTGTTCTAGACTCAACTAAAAATGCTCCCAGAACAGGTCTTTCATTTACGATTCCCCTATCCCTTTCTCTTTGCCTGTACTTTGATACTAATCCTTGATGGGGAAGGCAGTCTCTAGCCTGCAGTCCACATCTTCTTGGCCCTTTTCCACCCTATTACCTTTCTCTCCCTCTCTGTAGTTATTTGCTCCCAATACCTTGGTTCCTCTACTAGTTTTTTCCAGTAAATTCCAGTCTCCTTTTTCTTATTCTCCGTACCCCTAAAAGTGGTCATCCCTATCAGCAGAATTTCCTTTCTCCATTTTCATGTTGACTTAGTTCTTTGAATACTTTCTGCTAATTATCTAATTAACCTAACTCTCCTAAACTTACTGCTTAAACTACATAGCATATGAAACAGTAATGTTTCAGCTTCCCTGCTAAGCTGATTGATTCACTCTCTTCTCTAACTGTTTCTGCCCCGCCCCGCTCCGCTCCCCACCCTACCCCCTTATCCCACCCACCCCACGTGCCCTTAGCCTTATACCTCACATACCACACCCCCTCTACATCTACACCTATCCAGACCTCCTACCGTACTTGCACCTCCCTCCCAACTACACCTTCCTCTATTACCCCTCCTATCTTCCCTCCCCACCCAAAGATAAATACTTACTTTAGCTTATCCATCTAACCTGTCTTACTTATTCTATAATCTGAGTCTAATTCCTTTGCTTTTTCCTTTCTTTCTCACCTCAACATGTCCATCAAAGCTTACAAAACTTCATCTAAGACCTCTGTAACAGAAACTACTCTGTTAAAGCTAACACTTCTACTGAGTACTTCTCTTGCTCTCACACTACCCTACTTCCTGACCTGTTATGAATCATACCTTAGTTACCACCTTAACTCTCCCAAATATACAGCCTTTGATTTCGAAAGCCTAAACTTTACTCATTTAAATATTACATCTACCCCTAGCTACCTTCTAGCCAGATATCATAGGCTGTCTCATATTAAAATTCAGAATCTCTTGCTTAGGAAACTAAAATACTTACTGAACTTCTCTAACAAAGCCTACCTTGAATATAACCGCTCCATCTTGACAGATGGGGACATTCACCCAAACCCAGGGCCCTTAGCTTCTACATCTGACGCTATACCTGTTACACTAAACTCTTCCCTACTAATACCAACCTCCAATGCAAATACTCTACTCATAGGACACCTTAATATACGAAGTATCAATAACAAAATCACCCATCTCCACTCCCTTCTTGAACACCACTCCTTTGATATTCTCTGTTTAACTGAAACCTGGTTAAAACCCTTTACTACAGATAATGAAATTATTCCTCCAGGTTACAACATCTTGAGACTTCGACCAAAACTAAAAAAGGAGGAGGAGTGGCACTATTATTCAAAACTGAACTAAATGTAACATTAGTACCCTATGATAACCTGGACATTACCAAGACTGAACTTCTCATCTCAAAGCTTCAACTAAACCCTAAAAAATCAATCTATATTATCTGTATTTATCTACCTCCTGGAAATAACTCTACTACCATAGAAAATATCCTCAGTTGGGCCACCTCCACCTACCCACAAGAAACCATAATACTTGGAGACCTTAACCTTGACTGGTCCTCTTTAAACACTAACAACCCAGCTTCTCATATTAACCTCCATGGCTTTACACAGACAATACACACCTCTACTAGGATAAACAAACCTAACAACAAAGAAAGTATTCTTGATTGGATTCTCGTTAACAAACCTCTACTAAAATATCAATCTGGAACATTACCTGATGACTTTAGTGATCACAAACTAACCTATATTATAAGACAAAAAAATGCCTCTAACAATACTCCTATCTATAGGACCCTACGCAATCTCACACGTTTCAACCCTATTCAATTTAAAACTGAACTAAATGCCTGTAACTGGAACCCACTAAAGACACTTCCTCTTGAAGAAGCTGTCCTATACTTCAATACCACATTCCTAACAATTCTAGATAATCATGCACCAAAAGGCTCCATCCAAATTAAATCTAAACCTGCCCCTTGGCTATCTAAAGATACAAGACAAAAAATGTTACTTAGAAACAAATCTTGGACAAAATGGCGAACTAGCAAATCTCCAATAGACCAACAGACTTTTAGGCACCTAAGAAACATGACCAAAAAAGCTATCTTCTCTGATAAAAGGAGTTATTATAGTAATCTCCAGCAAGCAAATCATAATAACCCTCAAAAATTCTGGTCAACCCTAAATAAACTTCTTCACCCTGGACAGACTACCACTCCATCCCCTTCCGGGTCTGAAAAGAATTCCGCCCTTGATACGGCCAATACTTTCAACTCATTCTTTATTGATACTATTAATTCCTTGGCCTCTCATCTCTCTAGTGACAACACTAACATCCCTGACCTTGCATCCTTCAAGCTACCAACCTTTAGGCTACAACCCATCTCTACTTCCTTTATACTGAAATGTATCCACAAACTCAAACCATGCTCCCCCTCAGCAGACCAACTTCCATCTGAATTCCTTCAAAAAGCAGCCTCTGAAATAGCCTATCCTATATCCATTCTCATTAATAGAACTGTAAATGAAGAAACCATACCTGATATCTGGAAAATCTCTCACATCATACCCTTACATAAAGGTGGGAACTCCTATGATTATTCTAATTATAGACCCATAGCTCTCTTATCCCCACTTGCAAAGATCATGGAAAAATGTGTTCACCATCAGTTAATGAACCATTTAATAAAAAACAACATTCTTACTAACTGTCAACATGGCTTTAGGCCTTTTCATAGCACAACCACCGCTCTCCTCTCCTTCACAGACTTTATTAACAAGAATCGTAATAATAACATCCTGTCTTCAGCTCTCTTTATTGACCTGTCCAAAGCCTTTGACATGGTCAACCACTCTCTCCTCTTAAAAATTCTCGAATCTCTTTCCTTAGAAGCTAAGGTTGTCCACTGGTTTAGTTCCTATCTCACTAACAGGAAACAGGCCGTCCTCTGGGATAAGGAACTCTCATCTCTTCTCCCAATCTCACTTGGGGTCCCCCAAGGCTCTATTCTTGGACCTCTTCTTTTCTCCCTCTTTATAAATGACCTACAAGTAGCTATTCCCCAGGCTACATGTATACAATATGCTGATGACTCCACACTAATTTGCTCTGCTAAATCCATTTCCGAACTTCAAACTAATACTCAAGCTGTATTTTCCAAAGTGAAACTTGGTTCTTAAAAGCGTTGCCTACTCCTAAACGCAAAAAACAAACTCTTACTCTTTAAGCCTACTACCAGATCCCCAACTTTAGATTTCACTATCTTATCTAACAATGGAACCATTATATCACCTGACCCTACTACCAAACTGCTAGGTGTCACAATTGACAACAATCTTACCTTTGACTGTCATATCAACAATACCATTAAATGTGTAAACAGGAAACTTGTCTCTCTCTATAGAATTAAGACTTTCTTAACCTCCCCAGCCAAAGCTACTCTTGCCCACTCTCATCTCATTTCCACTCTTCTCTATGCTTCACCCATCTATACTAACCTCAAGAAAAACAATCTTTCCAAACTGTCTACCACCTACAATAATATAGCTAGATTTGTTACTGGTAAGCCTTTCAGAACTCACCACTGTCTGAATCTGCAGCAACTGAACTGGCTTGAACTGACAAACTTGCTACTTCTTTCCCAACTTACGTTTGTCCAAAGAGTTTTCTACCAAACTCATAATACACCTGTACTTTCTAACCTCTTAACCCCATATTCTAATCTGAACTCACTCCGCTCATCAAGCAAACTGATAGTTACCCTAACCAAATCTAATAACCTAGCTGGTGACTTCCTCTTCTCAAATACCATGGGTAAACACTGGAATCAACTTCCTACCGAACTTACTTCCATTGCATCCACTATTCTGTTTAAACAAAAACTCAGAACATACCTTAAAAGCCACTGGATGTGTCCCTGCTCTAATCCTGATTAAATGTTGATTCCCTAGTTAACCCTTTTTTCTCTCCCTATTCTGTTGTGCCTCCTCCTATCTCCCCTAAGCTTCCTTTTCCACCTTACGTACTTCTCCCACATATTTCTCCTCCTTATTGGCTATGACTCTTTTCCAGAAAACATGTATCTCTTATAACTCTACTCTCTCTCTCTATTGTTGTTTCTCTTTCCTTGGTCTTACACTTTCTCTACTTGCTGTTAAAATAAGCAATAATGTTTAATATGATGTTATTTAGATTGTCTAGAAAGTTAAACTCCTTTTCTTTTTTGGTAACAATGAACATTTCTCTTTCCTTGGTCTTACATTTTTTTTTCTTGTTTTAAACTATGTAATAATATTTATTATGATGTCATTTAGATTGTCTAGAAATTTTTAAGTCCTATTCTTTTTTGGGTAACAATTTTCATTGTCTAAGTCCTACCAGTCTGTAATCTGTTATTTGTGCTCATGATATATCTCTTATCTCTATATGTGGAGCTTTTCTCCCCGGGCCTCTGCTGAAAATGGAAATATATCCAGTTAGACTAGCCCGGTTAACAAATGTAAAATAAATAAATAAAATAAAATAAATAAATTTATAAATATAATATATGGCTGTTGTTATTCTCCTTAAGGATCTGCACCCACAATTTCACTCTGGCCTTATTTCTTGAATTTTCCCCTTGCTTCATCATTATCCCTTTCCACTTTGAGTTATAGCTTTCTGTTTGTGTTTTATATATATATATATATATATATATATATATATATATATGAGCCTTAACTGTGTAGCACTAAAATATCCCTTCAAATCGGGTAGTCCTAAACTACCTTGTTCAATTGGAAGGATAAGCATATCACTCTTAACCCTTGCCCTCTTGCCCTCCAACATAAAATCCTTCAACTCTTTATTAATTACTGTCCATAACTTCCCCTCTGGTCGATAAAAGTATGCCTGATTTGTATATAAAGCTAAAGGGAGTAAAAGCATTTTCACTGCTTGCATCTTGATATCGATTTCCAAGATATCCAAAAACGAGCTTCTAGTTCCTCAGTATTTGTATTACCATTTGTTTATTCTCTTCCACATATCCAGGGATGCCATAACAGAATAATTTTTATTCCATACTCCTAAATACTTAATTTTATTGTGTCCCCAAAATATGGGCATTGCTGAACCAATTCATGTGTGGGTACCTACTTTACAGCTATAGCCTTTGTTTTATCTTTATTAATTTTATATCACAAAAAGACATGAAACTGTCACAGAATGTTCCACAAAACTAAGATGTCCTTTTCTGATTTTATGCGGTACAAAATAAAATCATCTGTAAATAAAGAGAGTTTTTCTTGATTATCATACCAATTACATCCTTGAATTTCTGATTCCCAATGGCTCTAAATATAATGCAAATAACAGAGGGGTAAGAAAGCACCCCTGCCTGGTTCCTCTGTTCAGACAACTTTTGCGAGAGGAACTTTTCCACTTTAATTTTTTGCCTCTGGTCCCTCATATATCCTGTTAATGACAGTAAGGATAATCACGCACTGGCACGATGAATGAATAAAAATGAATTTTATGCAGGTTTCGAGACAAACAATTTTTATATTTCAAATCTTACTAAAAATGAAATTCAGGTCTTGAAAGACCTACAAAATAATAATAAAATCAGAATAATGAAGCCTGATAAGGGTGGGGGGTTGTCTTATATTATACTGAAGAATATAATAATAAAATCACTAACATTCTACTTAATTCAGGGAACTATACAGCTATATCACTAAATGAAGTTAATATTGCATATCACAAGATCAATTTAATTATAGAAGATTTATTAATAGAGAATAGAATCAACATGGACCTGTATAATTATGTGAAGATAGAGTACCCCATCATAGGTACTATAGTGGGCATACCTAAGGTCCACAAAAACATTCAGGAACCACCGTTTCGACCTATTATATCTGGAAGCAGTTCAAAAACTTTTGAAATAGGTAGAGTAGTAGATGGGTGGTTAAAAAGTATATATCTAAACATCCCACACATAGTAAAGGATTCATGGGATTTCCTCACTAGACTTAACAATAGCCTCATCACTGATGATTGTCTGTTAGTAACAATTGATGTGGTGGACCTGTTCTCAAGCATACCCCAGGACGAGGGACTTGTAAGATTTCAGGAAAGTATGCGAAAATATAGCAAGTTAACATGGGAGAAAATAAGTGTCCTCATGGTTTTTATGGAAGTGGTTTTAAAGAACAATTTCATCATGTTTCAAGGAGAATATTATAGGCAAAACAAGGGAGTAGCCATGGGGGCAGCTTGTGCCCCCATGTTTGCCAATTTATTTTTATTAAACTGGGAAGAAGAATACATTTTTGAGTCTGAGTGGAACACCTGTTTAAGATGTTATCTCAGATTTTTGGATGACGTGTTTATTATATGGAAGGGTGGGGAGGAATCTTTACAAAAATTCATAGATTATCTAAACAGCAGGAATGATTATTTAAGATTCACCTTTAGTATGAATAAAAACAGCATCCCATACTTAGACACCAAGGTTACCATTGAGTGTAACACGTTTAAATCCAATTTATACAGAAAGAACACTTTCAGTAACGATTATTTAGAGTATAATAGTTGTCACCCCCAGTATCAGAAAAAAAGCATTATCAAGGGACAATGCATCAGAGCCGCCAGGATGACTTCATGCTATGAAGATGTGATAGTTGAGTTGAACAACATAGTTAAAATGTTCATGGATAGGGGATATCCTGGAGGGATGGTATCCGATATTGTGAAATATGTAAAACAGGAATGGGGAAAAAACTATAAGCCCATTTTGGGAATAAGCAGGGCATCAGTAGCACCAATGTGTCAAGTAATGAATATAGGAGAGCTTGTGTTATACAATATGCCCCACAAGTGAATAAATTCAATGATATAATAGTAAAAAAGTGGAATATATTAGAAACAGATGAGGATATATACAAGATAGTAGGTCCTAGGCCAACATTTGTATATAGGAATGGACTGAATTTAAAAAGTAGATTAAATAATATGATGGGCATGGTTGGAAAAAGAGAGGGTGGTACCACCAAGTGTGGAAGATGCAAACAGTGCCAATACATTACAGGGGTTAGGAGTTTGATTCTGGATAATACACAGAAAACAAATGTCATGTTTTGTAAGGGTAATTGCAGAACCAAAAACGTTATTTATTTAGCTAAGTGTTCAACCTTTCCATGTTATTATGTGGGGATGACTTCTAGATGCTTGAGAAACAGAATTTACGAGCATTGTTATAGAATGAGAAGGCAAGATGCAAATAACGCTTTATGGAGACATTGTGAAGCTAATAAAGAATGTAGGTCTTTTGAGTTTGGTATATTGGAACAGGTTCACACGAACCTTAGGGGAGGGAATATAAAGAAGAAATTATCAGAAAAGGAGACCCGCTGGCAAATCAAGTTGAACGCTTCAGAACACCCAGGGCTAAATGAATACATCTCTATAAAACCCATGTAGATAGATAATAGGGCAAATTCAATTTAGGACAGCATTAGTTATCTAACTGGTATTGTGTTCGTACACTAGGGAAGTATTAACAAAACAGTTTTTAATGTTTTTTAGTAGGCACTATCACACAAATATACACAGTGAATGGTAGTGTTAATAATAAATTATTGTTACGCAGTTTCTTTTAATTTAGATGTACATACATTTTTCAGGATATTTTCTTATGAGTTTTGTATTATATGCATATAAATGTTTCTTTTATATTCAAATATTTTCACACTGAGGGAATTCAGCACTGTGCACTTTAAATTCTGATGATGGATTTGCTAACAAGTGTTTAACTCATTATTCAATTATGATGTCTTGATTGATGAAGAGAGATTATATAAAAAAGAAGTTTTAAATGTACAAGTGGTTCTGAGGAAATCTACGGTTGTAGATGAAAGCGCTTAACCAGCTAATATTTTATGTGATTTTATGAGCATCCATTAAAGACAAGTTTTTATTCATTCATCGTGCCAGTGCGTGATTATCCTTACTGGGACTGTTATTGCCTCGACGGGGGCTTTCTTTAGTTAATAGTTGGACTGACCAGTATTTTTTATTCAGTTATCCTGTTAATGAGCCTTACTATTGTATCAGGGAATGCAAATCCTTCCACTGTCCTACTCATAAAATCCCAGCTTACTCTGTCAGATATTTTCTCTGCATCAAGACCCTCCAACAACAATGATATTTTCTTACAGTCTGCTTCCCTCTGGAAAGTTATTGTTCTCTTAATGTTGTCAAATGTTTGCTTCTCTCCACAAAACCACATTGATCCATATCTATCTATTTTTGATAGCACCTTTTTCATTCTTTTAGCTATTATTGACATAAAACATAAACACTTTATAATCATGACTTAAAACTGAAATGGGTCCATATGAAGCTGTATCTGACGAGTGTCTACCGTCTTTAGATATTACAGCCATCACAGCTTTCTTCCAGGATTTTGGTGCTTTCCCTCCTTTTAAAATATTGTTGAACAAACCCTTCCAGATCTTTGTCCCTTTCTTCCCTCCTAGCCTCCAAATATCCACAGGAATACCATCTATTCTGGAGGCTTTCCTGCCGATTGATTATACATCACCGTTTCTATCTCACCTTCTTTTATCTTACTGTTAATTGTTGAACCTCTTCTACCTCTTTCTTACCATAATTGTATAAATATGAACCTGTTAAAATAGTTTGTTGTCTTGTATATAAATGTGTGATTGTGGGTCTATGTCAGATGATCGAGTTTTCAGAAACTCGAAATTCATATGATCGGAGACCATATGATAGACCGACTTTCCAAAAACTTGATAAAAAAAAAAAAACACAAAAATCAGCTTTTTTTACATTTTTGGAGAAGGGCAATACCCGTGCACCCCCCACACCCCCTGCAAATTATATATACCAACTCCGAGATCGCACTACAGTGTGGTAAAAGATAAATTTCCCAGTCCTCACTGTACAGTACTGGGAGCTCCATTCTAAAGCTATGAGTTTTCAAAAATTTGATCGTATGGTCTCAACCTTATGAATTTTGACTTTCTAAAAACTTGATCAACTGATAGGAAGGCATGTTTGCATATGTTACTAGTAATAGTTTAATAAAGGCATTAAAAAATACACAAAAACTGTAATCACTTACCAGAATCGTAGACATGAAAAAATTAAACTTAGTAGTATGTTTATAGACTGGGGGGGGGGTTGTTTCTGTACAAATATGATAAAAACATAGAACAATACATTGAAGTAGTTGAAAATTCTTTTTTGGTAAAGCTATAAACTGCGTTTACAAAACATCACTACAGAAGAAAAAAAAAGAGAGAGAGACAAAGACAGAAGAGGTGTCAAGGATATGAAATGGATCCAAGAGAGGGCTCATGCAGTAAATTATCTGTGTGGCATGCTTGTGTAATACATATTAAGGGCATAAACAATTTTTGGTGGGGTTTGAGAAAGCAGGAGACAAAATAAGTTTGGAGTACAGAAGCAGATACACTTTGTCTTTTTTAGAAAGTATTTTTGAACTTTCTTTTTTTAATTCAATGTACATCTGAACATTTTTTTATGATAGATGGAAGAGATTTTCAAAGTTTTGGCACAATAGATAAGAATATATGGTCTATAATACATAGTTTTGTACATGTCATTTGGAGTGAGGGTCCTGAGAGTAAATTGATCAATACTGGTAAGGTATGAGGTAGAAGGATCTCACTTTAGCAGTCTGAAAACAAAAGAGCCTAGTATTAAATGGAATCTCTGTTTCACAGGTCTCCGTTTTGCTTTGGCTGGAGGAAGGCAGTCATGGTCTTATTTAGGGAGTATGATAATAAATCTGTTGATAGAGTTTCTAGCTGCTTGTGGGGATGAAAGGTTCTTCTCTGATACTACAGACAAAGTAATGAGAGTGAATAAATACTAGCTGTGCTAGGGTCGGCATCATTATTAACTGCATATCTGCTTTCTGGAGACAGAGTGGGAATCTTTTTTGACCAGAAGGCAAATTTGTTAATTTCTGCACTTATTTTTGTAATGTGATCAAAATGTTAATAAGTACCTAGATACTGGAAGTGACTTAGAAATTTTAGTAATCTTAATTATTAAACAGAATGTGAAAGTCATGAGGTACTGATACAAGCTTCTGATGGGTTCCTGATATTGTGGCTTTTGTTTTCTGTATATTTGGCAGCAGGTGTACTTTCTGTACTCAGATGGATAGTAGGATTGGGTCATTTTCTAACTTTTGCTTTAACAGTGGTGAGAGAGGAACTAGATTACAGATAACAATATAGTTTTCATATAGGGTGAGAGATAGTTGTGTAAGTTTTGTCTTGAGTCTGGTAATGAAGATACAAAAGAGAAGTGATAATAGAACAGAACTTTGGGGCCCACCTTTGACATTGTGTACCTAACTTTACACAGCAGGTACTATTAGAGATACAATCCTTTACTGGTTAATGGCTCTTGTGTATATTCCTAGAACAATGATGGCTTGATGCACTAGGCTGTGATTTAATAGAGTTAGATTGCCTGTGTCAGCATCCTGAAGAACATCTTCAGCTAAGGTATATATTACTGCTATTGCACCCTTGTCCATTCAAAAGTCATCAAGACAGGGGACACAATATGTTATAGTATGTTATATAACTAACTATAGTAGGCAAATGAGTGTAAACTGACCTTTCAAACAAATTGTGAGGGTAGGTAGAACAGAAATGGTCCTCAAATCACTAGCAGAGGTTGTATAAAACTTTTAAAAGGAGCTAATTATAGCTCACTTATGAGTGTATTACACTGGAAACTGGCACTGTTAATCATGTGGATGTGGTATCCCTGTATTTTAAAAGGTGTTTTTGGAAGCAATCTCTCCTTAGCCTGAACAAGCAAATAAGAGCACTAGTAAAATCCTCCAAAGCAAACTGAGTCCAAACTAGCCACATCTACTAAAGACAATCATAAGGCCTTCTTCCCATATGTCCGCAATCTCAAAGAAAGCATTCAGATCTGTTCAGAACTGGTGGTCAAGGACACCACATACACAAATGCCGCAAATATAACTAATCTACTGGCAGACAGGTTCAGTGAAAACTTAACCCCTCTGCCACCCATCAGTAAATCAGGACATCCCCAGCACCTGCCCCACTCCACTTATCTCTAGGGAGCAAGTCATCATTGTCCTCAAGGAAGGGAAAAAAATACAGCCTCCATGGGACCCGATAACAATCCAGGCTGCATCCTACATGAACTCAGGCAGGAACTTGCAGCACCATTAGGAACCCTATTCGACCAAAGCCTGAGTACTGGCTTCATCCCAGCCAAGTGGAGGACAGCCACTGTCATCCCTTTGCACAAAGGTGGAGTGTTCACTGATCCAAGAAATTATAGACCCATCAGCCTAACTAGGCTGATCTGCAAGGCCAGGGAATGAATTATAATGGACCTCATTAACAAGGACATTGGCAACCTCCAAACATTCAATCCCACACAGTTTGGTTTTGTCAAGGGGAGGTCATGCCTGTTAAATTTGGTCAACGTCTTTGAGACAGTCACCAAAGCCATGGATGAGGGGAAGACGGTGCATACCACCAACCTTGACCAGGTCAAAGCCTTCAATACTATTCCCCACTCAGGTATAATAGATAAACTCTCTCAACTAGGCATCAATCTGTATGTTACCAGATGGGTAGCAAACTGGCTCACTGATAGAACCCACCTAGTCAAAATAGGGGAAGCCACCTCAAGCAGTAGATCTGTAATGAGTGGTGTACCCCAGGGATCGGTCTTGGGGCCTCTGTTGTTTGGTATATACTTTTCTGAGATGCAGACCAAAACCAGTGGGCTATGGCTGACCAAGTTTGCAAATGACTGCAAGCTGGGCACTGTCATCAATTCCCCTAGTGATGTGGACATCCTCCAAGAGGGTCTCACCCAAACAAATGACTGGTACTAGAAACATGGCCTCAAACTGAATGCCAAAAAATGCATCATCATCTCCTTCAGGGAGAGTGACATTCCCACAAATTATCACATTAATAACACGGTCTTAAGCATGCAATCCGTCGTGAGGGACTTGGGCACCCAGGTTGATAGCAAACTGACCTTTGACCACCATACTGCCTCTGTTTTACAGAAAGCTTACTACATGGCCCACCTCTTTATAAGGGTATCTCATCCAGGGACAAGTAGGTCATAACATCCCTGTATTCTTCCCTTATAAGACCCATTATTAAGTACAATGGCCCTTTCGGCATGTACCTCACAAAGCACATGCAGCAGCTGGAGAGACCACAGAGGTTTCTCATCAGGAGAATCCAGGGACTTAAACATCTACTCTACAGAGATAGGCTAAAAGCCCTGTCCCCCTACTCAGTCTCATATAGACTCATCAGATGTGACCTCTGTCTGGCATACAAAGCAATCTCAGAGCCTGCCTTGATGAGACTGCTGCATATCCACAAGTCAAGCTCCACTTGAGTAACCCACACGCATGACCTCAAGCTGGTCTGTAACATCAACAGGACTTGTTGGCAAGACATATTTGTGTCCCAAAAACTACTTCTTCTGTGAAATAGACTCCCTGTCAAGCAGAGTACCTCATTAACCTGTTTTTAAGCACAACCTGGATAACTGGATGGGGAACAGAAAATACACCCCTGGGATTCCACCTGTGTCCCTGTTGGACAGGGGAATCAGGTGCTGACTTGTTGGAACATGGGCTAAATTCTTGGCTAGGCTTGTAAGAGCCTCAAGGCCAATAGCCTAGTAACATTCTATGATCCTATTTCTGATTTTAGCCTATCCATGGAGAGAAAAGAATAATGAATCCTTCTGTATTCATCCTGAGGAAGATGAACATTCTTCTTGGTTCAAGAAAAAGGATCACTAAATGATAATCCTTAAAGCAAGCCTGTGTGATGAAACAAACAAACCAAAAAAAAAAAAAACTGTAAAAGACTGGATGCAGTATTCTTAATATCCCCTGAAATGCACAAAATGCAGTCCCCAGTCTTTACTTCCTTGCTGGATGGTTGGTCTACATTCTTCCTTTGGCATTTGAATTCTGATTGCCTCTTCACAGAATGTTTAAGCTAGGGAAGCTGTTTAACAGATACTCAGCTATACAAGGTAAGGATAAAATTCCCTGGACACTTCCATGTTTACAAAACCTGAATGAGCCAATGATGCTAAAGGAAAAGTTTCCGAAACATTTTTATACAGTGGCATGGAACTGCCCATAGCTGATCTGTGGTCACGAGGTTTGTAGCTCAGAAGGAAGCAGTCATTCAACCAGTAGTGCACTTTACAGACATTAAAAAAAGGTTGATTGTTCCGATGTAGATCTTAGGATCTGTTTTTTTTATTATCCAGCTGGGTGACCAACAAGGTGTTGTTTGTAGAGCTACCAAGTTACTGAGAGGGAATGTTTAGGTTATCACTACAGAAAACTGTTTGTACAATGGTGAAACAAATATTTTGAGAATTTGCACCTAGTATCATTAGATAAATTTCCCTCCCAAAAGAAATTACCCATAGTGTCCCACAGGGCTGTGTTGATGGACTGTTTCTTGTTGGTCTGTTCTTCTCATTCCTAAAATGGTAAATAGGCTACAAATGATCAAATATGCTGTTTATTTAAACTGATTAACATTATATAAGGGAAAGATTCTAAAATTCTCCAAGATAGTCCACAAAATATATATGTTCAGCAGCCCTCACCTTTAATGTTGACACACACACATACACAGACACACAGTCAGACAGTTTACTATCAAAACCCCGCAACACACTTGTGTGAGTGATTACTTACCTGAATTAAAACATTGTAAAATCCAAATTCTGACTGATCACAACACCAAACTTGCTAATTTTAGAAAATCGACAGTTAAAATGTCAACTTTTCCAAACCTACCTGGACTTCCAGTTATGTCCTACTAACATTTTGCAGGGGGGCAAGCCCTCCTTCACCCCCACCCCACCCCTGATAATTACATATACAAACTCTGAAATCGCACTTCAGTGAAGGAAAGGGTAAATTTCCCAATCCCCACTACAGTGTTATTTCCATTCAAAATGACGAATCCATAACAGCGAGTGCTCTTGTGAATTCACTGCTGTGGATTTAAACATTTACAAACTGACATTACAAAACTTTGGAACAGTGACCTTCCAAGGTTCGCATAACTGTCTTCCAAGATTTTGATGGTAAACCAGAACCAGACACACACACACACACACACACACACACACACACACACACACACACACACACACACACACACACACACACACACACACACACACAAAACACAGTGCAGTTATGTCAGACAGGTTACTTGAAGGACATTATGTCATAAGCTTAACAACTCAGCCTATCAATTTACGCAATGCAATATATTTGAATGGATCCCCCTGAGAGTGACACTTTAAAGTAAGAACTACTTGCAACTTACTTTTTTAATACATAAAATATGTACAGCTGTACAAGTGCGCCCAGAGTTTAGTAGGGGATTGGCATCCAAGAATAGGCCAAGGTTATTCCAAAGATATCCATGACGTCAAGGACAAGTAGCAGAATGAACTATGATTAGGAACAAAATTGTAATCACTGTCTCAATTATAATAAAGAATTGACTGTATATAAACTTTAAGGATTAATGCTACCAATGTCCCTGACTAAGGCATTAGTGAGACTGCTATGTGCGGTCCTATGGGACTGCTTTCAGTTGAAATTGTATTAGTGGGCAGTTTTCAAAAAATTGATCAGTGAAATATGGTTTTAGTTTTAAATTAGTGTTTACTATTAAACTAATCTTGAATCAGTAATTTTATTGTCTGTTTCTCATTGTTATAGTTTCTATTTATTTTTACTTCAGGCTGCCAGCTGAGAGGTTAGAAAGTGTTACTGAACTTGAATTCTCGTGGATGAGGACCTTGTTACTAACTGAGAATCGCTGAACATTTCCAGAAATATTAATCTAATACAAGTATTAGGTTTGAAAAATATTTTAACATTCACTAACACCAGAGAGATGGCTAGGAGTCATTGAGGTGGCAGTGACATACTGAATGGGTCACTATGGTGCTGTACCTTGTAAAAGTATATCTGTTAGTTTTCTTAATCTCCATGTCAGTAATGTGGTAAAGACACTTCTATGAGTAGATGACATTGAAAAATACTGAAACATAGTTTCGAAGTTTTATAATTTATCATCCAATGAGGCAATTCATATTGCAGTTTCTACATAGGTAGAATAGGCCGTATCTACGAATCTAAAGATTTTTTAAATGCATTTAATGTACAACTTTCCTTAATCTCTAGGTATAGCTTATTGCAATGATTCATCATAGAGTAATAACTTTTAATCTTGCTGAGTTATGACAGTTATCCAGTGAATATGTAAAGCTTGTGCCTCTAGACCTTTATATGTAAAACTTCAATATTCAGCTGTAACATAAATTCCTCATCAGGTATAGTGCTGCAAGCAAGGCATTATTTCCCATGCAGGCTCCTGTAACTTATTCAGAAGAGATCAAACAATTCTAACCTAACTTTATATTCAAAAATGTAAAAAATAACGTAATTATGTTTTGTAAATTCCCTCTGCACATTTCCTAATAGGAGTAAATTGCTTTATGAATAACTGCAAAAAGTGAGTTGTCTTCCAAGACGGGAAGTGCATACAAAACAAAAAGCTTAGTTATTAGTAAAGCACTGAATATATATAACGTTAAGTATCCTGTTTTTTTGCTTATTTTTTCGAGTTATTTATAGCACTTTGTCTACTGTATATTTTTCTAGCTAGTTTCACTGTGTATGAGGTATTAACTGGAAATTGTCCACTTTTATTAAGCATCTGTTTGGTTGTTTGATTCTGCAGTTTGTTTCTAAGTAGTGTGGATATTTGTAGCATTGTCCATATTCAGGCTTGTGTTTGGGCCTAGTGTTTGTGGAGGCTGTCTGTCTGAGCACATGTTTAGGGACATCTTGGTTTAGCCAAAGCCATCAGGCATTTGAGTGAGAGAGGATTGTTTAAGGTCACTGGCTAACTGAGGTCACCTGGACCACAGCTTACACTAAGCACCTCAGTGGTTCTTTTGAGCTTTTTTTAAAATTTGTCTCAGGTTTCAACTTTCTGTTACCTAAGAAGTTAAGTTTGTGAGTGTTTCTGCCATTTTACACTGAGCTAATCGAAGGAAGGATACTGAGCAATCTCGGATCTATAATATATAACAATAATTATCCTGTTTTTTTTTGCTTATTTTTTCGAGTTATTTATAGCACTTTGTCTACTGTATATTTTTCTAGCTAGTTTCACTGTGTATGAGGTATTAACTGGAAATTGTCCACTTTATTAAGCATCTGTTGGGTTGTTTGATTCTGATAACTTGTTTGCAGTTAAAAGCTTTCTCTAGAGGCTCCTTTAGCTGTTTAAAACTTTCATTTAAAGGCTCACTGCTGCTTTTCTGCTGTGAGAAACATTTCTGCAGTTTGTTTCCTACCCTCCCTCTCTATTGGTATGCTGTTCTTATAGTTGGTGGCTTTGCAGTTGCCCAACCCTACTGTACATTTGATCTGGGACCCTCCTCCCAGTCTAGTGTCATTACCTCATTCTACCTAATACAGGGAGAACATTTGAGAAGGCCAATCAGCTTAGTTTCTGCTCCTCCTTTCTCTCTTTCCACTTAATAAAAAAAAAATTCTAAGCTTGTTTCCTGCCTTTCCTGTGGGTAGTCTAGTCTGGATACAGATTTGCTGTGTCCAGGACTATTTGTGGGCTTCTAAGCCCCCAAGTCTTTCTGTGTTGGAGGGAAGCCTTCTAGCTTAATTTTGTTTCTTAGAACTAGCCAGTTTTTTATTTTCAGCACTCAAGTCTGTTTCTTTGAGCTCAGCACTTGTTCAGAACTTATTGTAAGCACTAAATAAGCTACAAATTACTACAGCACTCAACTTTCCTCACTGTCTAGAGGAAAACAGTTTCTAGTACTTAACAAATAAGCACCTATCCTGGCATGTCTAAGGGTCAATTAAAAAACTAGTAACCAGTTCCAACTCACAAACAGTAAAAAGCAGCTGGAGAGCTACGAACCGTTCCACTGAACAAAATGATAAAGCAACAAGAGGATCACACGGATTCCTGGTTTATTCAATGCTCAATGCAAAATAACCAAACACATTGTTGACTGTTTTAGGTATATAGTATATGTATAAATTTAGCACTGTCATTTTAAGTAGTAAATAGTCAATTATGTATATTCAATGAGTTAACTGATATATTGGGTGGGTATTTAAATTGTCATCTTCAGGGAGTTTCATTGTTCTGATGAAGTCCTGATTAAGTGGATGAAACCTAGGTCAACAGTGAGTTTGGTTATTTTGCATTGAGCATTGAATAAACCAGGAACTCATGCGATCCTCTTGTTGCTTTATCATTTTGTTCATTGGAACAGTTCGTAGCTCTCCAGATGCTTTTTACTGTTTGTGAGTTGGAACTGGTTACTAGTTTTTTATTTGTCTGTGTTATCAGTATGGAGAATTGGACAAAACCATTGACATTATGGATTTATTGCAACAGATAAACCAACAATTGAGTGAGCACACTACTCAAATCAAATCTTTAATGTAAAAACAGCAGCAGCCAGGACATTTTAATTCATTATTTGGAAGTTTGGGCATGCCTCTTACCCAACCCACCCAGACTGTGAGTAGATCAACCAACAACAGTGAGATTGCTGGTTCTAATTCAGTTAATAAAAACAACAATGGAGCCAAAGTCCCTACAGTTAATGCTGAAATCAATAATTTAGATCGATGGAAATGTAATGAATTTAATTTCCATAGTGACAATAACTGCAGTGATAAAAGTAAGGAATCTAATTCTATGTCCCTATCTGAGCACTTAAAGTTGTTCGAGAAGAAGCTATTTAATTTAAAGAAAATTCAATTGGAAAATAGCTATCTTTTCAGAAACATTGAGCTAGGCTTGGTTCCAAAGGGACTGCGTATGTGGCAGTACCCTAATGGGATTAGTAATAACCCCGAAATGCTTAATGAAGTGCACAAACTTTTTGACAGTACGGGTATTGCCCTCATGCAAATGATGGTAAAATATAATACCCAGAAAATAGAGTTATATAATGTGGATCTCGAGAAGGAAAATGAGCTCATAATCAATGATTTATCGTTTGATCAATATTTAAATAATTATACTCATGTTTTGGACAGTGTTGAAAATAGTTGTAAAACTATTTTCACAAGGAAATTGAAAAAGATTAAGAGAGACATGGGAGAGTATGCGAAGAATTGTGTTTATCCACTTTCCAGAGGTAGTAGTGATCATTGTGGTATTCATGGAAGTTCGACCAGTGGGGGTGAAGATGAATTTGACGACACGACGTTGGACGATGAAAATTTAAATTGGGTTTCTCCAGCAGTAGACCCTTTAGAGGAGGGACCCAGGTGGTCGGAAAGGCTGCACAGCAAAAGGCAGGACGCCCACAAAGCTACAAGAGAGGAAGAGAAACAATATTTTCAGCAAGGTGCTTGACCCAAAAGGTGGAACTATCCCAAAAATGCCCAGAACAACAACAACAACAGCAATTACTATCCAAAACAGAGATGAATGGTGTATCGTGTAGCCTCTCCCAGGGTGAAAAGTCACCCAGGGGTAATATGAGCGTGAGTTTGCATTCCAGTATTGAGTTTTTGAACGACGAAAATAATCAGGTTATGAAGATGAATGTTAAAGGTAAGGCACTCATTAATGTTAATAGTATGAGGGCACCTAGTAACATGACTGAATATGTTGACATGGCTGAATGTAGTGAAAGGAAAGAAGGGGATCGTAATAAAAGTAGATGAAAGCCCTCAAACGAAAGGATTATATGTGACAACAATTTGTTTAACAGTGATGTTTGTGAGCAGTTAGACCTACCATGTACGGTGAATAAGTGCAGTTTTGAATTGAGTGTAAATGACAATACGAACAACAGCTTGATGGACTTGAGTATATATCCATTAAATGTATTGACTGGGGAAGGTAATGGACATGAATTTTCTAACGCAGAAGTAAATGAAAATTATTTGTTCACTTCAAGCCGGGCGCTTGAAACAAGTAATGAGGGTGGGTTAAATGAAGTGTTAGCAGATAAACACGTGCCTTTTGATACAGGGAGTGTGGGTATTCTAATAGAACATGTTAATACTAATACTACCACTGACCACCAATTTACAGGTAATTTACAAAATGTTCTCTTTTCTGAATATGCAATGAATAATGAATGTTCATTCTTTGATCAACTTTTAGAGGTTTTTCAGGGGAATTCTAACCAAAATGTTTTAAACAACCCTGAGATTATCACCAATACTTATGGTGATTATACAGCATAATTATTCTAAGGTTTGTGTTGAGACAGAACATGTAAATCTGCTTTCAAAGGGATTTACTTTTGTTCCGTGTAGGAAAGGAACACTTTCAGGCATGTTAATTGAAGTTATTTGTGCATAAAATGAATATTAAATTGTGGTTTCCTGAAATAGGGGCTAATCAAAATTTAAAACCATTGGTAAAACCTAGTAAGTTCAACCCCCCCCCTATGAATCAAATGATAGCACTTTTTGAAAAAGCTTGTGAGCTAGACTTGAGGGAACATTTTAAGAAGTTAATGGGAAATAAGTTTAGTAACTTGTCAAGTAGTCAATATTCTTTATTAAAAGAATTGGCTGATAATAGAGAAATTCGAATAATGAAGCCTGACAAAAGCAATGGGGCAGTGGTCATTGATAAGAATGATTATGTTGACTGTATGATGGGTATGCTCATGGAGGATAATTATGTGGAGAGTAGCATTAATGAAATTAATGTGGCTTATCAAAAAATTGATCTGATGATAGACGATATGTTGTTTCAGGGACAAAGTACTGAAGCAGAGAGTGAGTTTTTGAGAAATTCTAACCCAGTAATTAGTGGAATATTTGGAATCCCTAAATTGCATAAAGGCCTTGATAATGTTAAATTTAGACCTATAATTGATGGGAAAAGAAATAAAACATGTTTCATCAGTCAGTTTTTGGATCATTATATGCAAAGAAGTTTAAAAGCCTTTACATATATATATCCAAAGATTCTTGGAATTTTTTGGAGAAGTTAAATATGTTATCTATCACTGAAGATACCTTGCTACTTAATATAGATGTATGTAAATTATTTTTGGTTATCCCTCATGAGATTGGATTAACCTGGTTGGAAAGTCAACTGATAAAAATGGGTTTGTACAATCAAGACCAGGTGAATGTATTTGTTACACTGATGGAAGCAGTGTTGTTTAACAACTTCCTGTACTTCAAAGGACATTTTTATAAACAAGTCACTGGAGTGGCTATGGGGGCCGCTTGTGCCCCTATTTATGCTAATTATATGATGTCCTTCTGCGAGCAGGAGTATGTTTTTTCCAGTGTCTTTAACAAATATATCAGACTATATACACGCTTCTTGGACAATATTTTTATCGTTTGGGAGGGTGATAGGAAACAGCTCAAGTTATTTGTGGATTATATTAATAATACTGTTGATTTTTTAAAATTCACCCATGAGTATAGTGCAGACTTGATTACCTATCTAGATGTTAAATTAAGAACAGACATAGAATTGAAGTGTAGGAGATCCAGTATATATAGGAAAACAACCTTTTCCAACTCATATTTAGATTTCGACAGCTGGCACCCTCAACACCAGAAAAAAATCTATCGTTAAGGGTCAAATGGTGAGGACGGCCAGGATGGTGAGTGATGAAAAAGAGTTTATTGATGAGTTGGATTTTATTATTGGGATGTTTCTCAGAAGGGGTTACCCTGAGATTTTATGTATTAGTATTAAGGATGAAATTATGAGTAAAAGAGAAAATGGCATTTACAAGGCCATTTTAACTGGGGGTCTTGGCAATGATACTGATAATTTGATTAATCAAAATGAGAAAACCAGTTTGTCTAAGCAGATTGATAGGTTAATGTTTGTCACCACCTTTAACCAGGATGTTGATTGGTTTAAGTGGGTGGTGAGGAAAAACTGGAGTTTATTACAGTTGGATAAAAGTATAGTAAAAAAGATGGGTGGTATGCCCAATTTTGTGTTCCGAAGGGATAAATTTTTCAAAGAGATTTTGGAGAAAGGGATACATTATACACAACCAAGTGTTGGCAGAAGGATTGGTAATTTTAAGTGTGGAAGATGCACAACATGCAAATACATAATGGAAACAGGTAGGAGTATACTAGTAAACAATTGTGTTGTGGCGATTAGGGGACACTATGACTGTCATGCCCAGAATGTGGTGTATTTGACGAAATGCACAGCATGTCCCACATTTTATGTGGGAAAAACTTTAAGGCAATTTAGGGAAAGAATCAAAGAACATGTGTTGGATATTAGGCATTTTAAGAATACAAATGCAATGGCTAGGCACATTGCTGAATATGCAGAGCACAGTTTTAAATTTTGTGTTATTCAACAAATCAAAAAAGATATCCAGGGTAAAGTATTAGATGTCCATTTAAATATATGTGAATTACAATGGCAACTAAGGTTGGATGCAGTAAATTACCCTGGTATCAACGACAGTATTAGCATGACCCTATTTTAAAATTAAGACATATTTTGGGCAGGAGGTAGTGTATAATGGTTATAGGTTTCAATATATAATATGTGTTATTGTTTTTTGAGCTTATGTGTTTTGTAATCCACACACATATGCATATTTATGCTTGTATGCTTTTATAAAATAATTTTATGAAACCTGCTTTACAAAATTGTTTTAATATGAGTTTTTACTTGATATTTTTGGTAGAGAAATAAATTAATTGTTTTAGGTATATAGTATATGTATAAATTTAGCACTGTAATTTTAAGTAGTAAATAGTCAATTATGTATATTTAATGAGTTAATTGATGTGTTGGGTGGGTATTTAAATTGTCATCTTCAGGGAGTTTCATTGTTCTGATGAAGTCCTGATTAAGTGGATGAAACCTAGGTCAACAGTGAGTTTGGTTATTTTGCATTGAGCATTGAATAAACCAGGAACTCATGCGATCTTCTTGTTGCTTTATCATTTTGTTCAGTGGAACGGTTCGTAGCTCTCCAGCTGCTTTTTAATGTCTAAGGGTCAGCTGCCGGTGTTTTCTCCTGTCTACCTGATGACTCTGGGCATCTTGGGGCAATGCAGCAATTGCCTCATGTACGCAGACAACCCTCTCCTCCTACCACCCAACACTACAACCTGTGAGAGATGCACTTATATAGCCAAACTGGAAGCAAAGCTCTCTTCACCTAAGACTGGGCTAGACAGTCAAGAGGAGAATGCAAACACTTGCACCACACCACACTCAGCACATAGTCCCTCAAAACCTACACCACCAAAACACACACCTACATTCGCGGAGGCTCTCAGTAAAAACCTGCCCAAACAACAGGGACCTCCAAAGCAGAAACACAAGCAACCTCCACCCCCCCCCCAACACAACCCAAATGACACATAGCTCACAAACTCAGTGTACCACTCAACCACAGCCCATAAGGCATAACAATGTACCCAACACTCTAGTCATAGGTGATTCTATAGTCAGGCACACTGATGTTCCACTCACCAGGCTAAACAAGGAGAAAGTTACTGTCAGCTGCCTGTCGGGTGCCAGGATCTGCCACATAATGCATGCACTCAGGTAACTCCACAACAAGTACAAATATGACTCTGTCATTGTCCATGTTGGTGTGAATGACCTGAGACGTACCTCCCTGGACTACATGAAAAGGGACATGGAGGAGCTGTCTGATCTTGTAGCCCAGGCAGGTATGACCCTAGCCCTTCAAAGGACATTTTTATAAACAAGTCACTGGAGTGGCTATGGGGGCCGCTTGTGCCCCTATTTATGCTAATTATATGATGTCCTTCTGCGAGCAGGAGTATGTTTTTTCCAGTGTCTTTAACAAATATATCAGACTATATACACGCTTCTTGGACAATATTTTTATCGTTTGGGAGGGTGATAGGAAACAGCTCAAGTTATTTGTGGATTATATTAATAATACTGTTGATTTTTTAAAATTCACCCATGAGTATAGTGCAGACTTGATTACCTATCTAGATGTTAAATTAAGAACAGACATAGAATTGAAGTGTAGGAGATCCAGTATATATAGGAAAACAACCTTTTCCAACTCATATTTAGATTACGACAGCTGGGACCCTCAACACCAGAAAAAAATCTATCGTTAAGGGTCAAATGGTGAGGACGGCCAGGATGGTGAGTGATGAAAAAGAGTTTATTGATGAGTTGGATTTTATTATTAGGATGTTTCTCAGAAGGGGTTACCCTGAGATTTTATGTATTAGTATTAAGGATGAAATTATGAGTAAAAGAGAAAATGGCATTTACAAGGCCATTTTAACTGGGGGTCTTGGCAATGATACTGATAATTTGATTAATCAAAATGAGAAAACCAGTTTGTCTAAGCAGATTGATAGGTTAATGTTTGTCACCACCTTTAACCAGGATGTTGATTGGTTTAAGTGGGTGGTGAGGAAAAACTGGAGTTTATTACAGTTGGATAAAAGTATAGTAAAAAAGATGGGTGGTATGCCCAATTTTGTGTTCCGAAGGGATAAATTTTTCAAAGAGATTTTGGAGAAAGGGATACATTATACACAACCAAGTGTTGGCAGAAGGATTGGTAATTTTAAGTGTGGAAGATGCACAACATGCAAATACATAATGGAAACAGGTAGGAGTATACTAGTAAACAATTGTTTTATCCCGATTAGGGGACACTATGACTGTCATGCCCAGAATGTGGTGTATTTGACGAAATGCACAGCATGTCCCACATTTTATGTGGGAAAAACTTTAAGGCAATTTAGGGAAAGAATCAAAGAACATGTGTTGGATATTAGGCATTTTAAGAATACAAATGCAATGGCTAGGCACATTGCTGAATATGCAGAGCACAGTTTTAAATTTTGTGTTATTCAACAAATCAAAAAAGATATCCAGGGTAAAGTATTAGATGTCCATTTAAATATATGTGAATTACAATGGCAACTAAGGTTGGATGCAGTAAATTACCCTGGTATCAACGACAGTATTAGCATGACCCTATTTTAAAATTAAGACATATTTTGGGCAGGAGGTAGTGTATAATGGTTATAGGTTTCAATATATAATATGTGTTATTGTTTTTTGAGCTTATGTGTTTTGCAATCCACACACATATGCATATTTATGCTTGTATGCTTTTATAAAATAATTTTATGAAACCTGCTTTACAAAATTGTTTTAATATGAGTTTTTACTTGATATTTTTGGTAGAGAAATAAATTAATTGTTTTAGGTATATAGTATATGTATAAATTTAGCACTGTCATTTTAAGTAGTAAATAGTCAATTATGTATATTTAATGAGTTAATTGATGTGTTGGGTGGGTATTTAAATTGTCATCTTCAGGGAGTTTCATTGTTCTGATGAAGTCCTGATTAAGTGGATGAAACCTAGGTCAACAGTGAGTTTGGTTATTTTGCATTGAGCATTGAATAAACCAGGAACTCATGCGATCTTCTTGTTGCTTTATCATTTTGTTCAGTGGAATGGTTCGTAGCTCTCCAGCTGCTTTTTAATGTCTAAGGGTCAGCTGCCGGTGTTTTCTCCTGTCTACCTGATGAATCTGGGCATCTTGGGGCAATGCAGCAATTGCCTCATGTACGCAGACAACCCTCTCCTCCTACCACCCAACACTACAACCTGTGAGAGATGCACTTATATAGCCAAACTGGAAGCAAAGCTCTCTTCACCTAAGACTGGGCTAGACAGTCAAGAGGAGAATGTAAACACTTGCACCACACCACACTCAGCACATAGTCCCTCAAAACCTACACCACCAAAACACACACCTACATTCGCGGAGGCTCTCAGTAAAAACCTGCCCAAACAACAGGGACCTCCAAAGCAGAAACACAAGCAACCTCCACCCCCCCCCCAACACAACCCAAATGACACATAGCTCACAAACTCAGTGTACCACTCAACCACAGCCCATAAGGCATAACAATGTACCCAACACTCTAGTCATAGATGATTCTATAGTCAGGCACACTGATGTTCCACTCACCAGGCTAAACAAGTAGAAAGTTACTGTCAGCTGCCTGTCGGGTGCCAGGATCTGCCACATAATGCATGCACTCAGGTAACTCCACAACAAGTACAAATATGACTCTGTCATTGTCCATGTTGGTGTGAATGACCTGAGATGTACCTCCCTGGACTACATGAAAAGGGACATGGAGGAGCTGTCTGATCTTGTAGCCCAGGCAGGTATGACCCTAGCCCTCAGTAGCATCCTGCCATCACCCAGAATGATACCACAGTACAAGGACAAAATGATTGACTTCAGCAATTGGCTAAGCTTCTGGTGTCATTCTAAGGGGATCCAGTATCTGTCTGCCTAGGATGACATGATCGACAAACCACGATGCTTTGCCAGAGATGGCCTGCACCTGTTGCCCCTGGGTTTCCAGATACTGGCCAAGGCTCTAGCCACCCCTATAGTGCCTTTTTTTAGGCAAGGTTCAAATGACAAATTCACCACCATAACAGGTACAACCAAGCAAAATCTGAGGGTATTGCTAGAAGTCTAAACCTCAAAATGCACTCACTTGAGGCACTCCTTAAAATGGAGAACATCGACATCTGTGCAGTGACAGAGACCTGGTTCAAGGCTCCAGAAAGTACCCCTGCATTACCAGGCTACAATTCATACCACACCTTTCGGCCACCTAACCTGGACCGAAACACTAAAGGTGGAGGCATGTCCATATTCATTAAGTATATACACACCTCCAGACTAGTTGTTCAGCATAATGCATCCAAGATTATCCAAGTGCAACTAACTCTGAGCAAGACCACAATCCAAATTGTAGCTTGCTATAGATCCCCCACTATGCCCCAAGATTCCTACTCCTCATTTCTTGATACACTCGAAAATATTAGGGTACAACCTAACACCCCAATAATGGACGATTTCAACTACCCCGCATTAACTGGGAAAACTACTCATGTACCAACTCTTGTGCTCAACGTTTTCTGGAATTCATAAATTCCAATGCCTTGGATCAACTAATCCACACCCCCACCAGGGGCAGCAATATCCTAGACCTGGTTATTACCAACATGGGCAACCGGTGCTTCACACCAGAGGTCAATTCCTCGTTGGTCAGATCCAACCACAAGATAACCACCCTAGACATCCACATCCCAGCCCCACCCCCCATTAGGGAAACCACAGTAAAAAATTCTCCAAAGCCAACTTCATGCTTCTTAAGACAGAAGTGGCAAACTTCACGACACCCATGCTGATGGACAATAGAGGTAGGACTGCTGAATCCTACACAAATGCACTTTATAAGTACTTTCACGAGTGCATGGATCGTGCAATCCCTAACAGAACCAAGATGCTATCCTCCAAAAATGGAAGCCAATCTGGTGGTCCCCTGCCGTAAACAAACTCTACAACAGTAGAAAGAAACTGTTGCAAAAAAGAGTAAAATCCCATGATTGGAGAAACTCCCTGGTCAGCCTCAGTAAAAAGCTGAGATCCCTCATAAAATCCTCCAAAGCTAGTTATGAAAACAAAATCCCCACTGACTCTAAAGACAATCACAAAGCATTCTATAGCTATGTCAAGAATCTCAATGGCAACACTCAGATCTGCTCTGAGTTACAGCAAAATGGCACTAAATATACAGAACCAACTGATATTGCCAACATCCTGGCAGATAGGTTCAGTGCTAACGTTACCCCCCTGTCATCCCCTAAAGGGCCCATCTCTATACCAGAAGAATGCAAAGTTCCTGTAATCATGGCTGCACAGGTAAAAAACACACTATCCAAAGCCAAGAACATAGCATCCATGGGACCTGACAACATCCCAGGCTGTGTTCTACATGAACTACAGAACGAACTGGCACCCCACCTAAGTACCATGTTCAGTCATAGCCTCACCTCAGGCTATGTGCCCACTGAATGGCGCACAGCGATGGCTATCCCACTCCACAAAGGGGGAGCCACCATGGACCCCAGAAACTACCACCCCATAAGCCTAATGAGCCTGGTCTGCAAGGCTATGGAGCGTATCATCATGGAACTTATAAACAATGACATTGGTAATCTCCAAACTCAGGACCCCACCCAGTTCAGGTTTGTAAAAGGCAGATCATGTCTCCTAAACCTGATAGACTTCTTTGAAGTAGTCACCAAAGCCGTAGATGAGGGTAAGGTGGTTCACACAGCCTATCTAGATCTCACCAAGGCTTTCAACACCATCCCCCACTTTGGAATTATAGATAAACTCACTAAACTAGGTATAAATCCCTATGTCACAAGATGGGTTGCCAACTGGCTCACTGACAGAACCCACACTGTGAAAGTAGCAGACCCCAAATCCAACTTCAGGGTTCAGTCCAGTGTCCTCTCCTATTTGGTATCTACTTCTCTGAAGTACAGGCTAACACAGAAGGTCTTTGGCTAATGAAGTTCACAGATAACTGCAAACTAGGAGCCATAATCAAAACTCCAAAAGATGTGGACATCCTACAAAAGGGCCTTGCTGAGACGGATACCTGGTGTCAAAGCCATGGCCTCAAGCTCAATGCCAAAAAGTGCATCGTCATCCCTTTTGGTAAAAACTCTGTACCCATGAACTACCACATAGGTGGTAGTCTACTTAACACCAAAAGTGTGATAAGAGACCTTAGGACACAGGTGGACAGTAGTCTCTCCTTTAATAATCACATCGCCACAGTAGTCAGGAAATCCTTCTATGTGGCACACCTCATCACAAAAGGTTTCTCATCCAGGAAAAAAGCGATCATTGTTCCCCTCTACTCATCACTCATTAGACCCATTATAGAGTACAATGCCCCTTTTGGTATGTACCTCACAAGACATCTACAACAACTGGAAAGGCTACAGAAATACTTCACAAAGAGGATTACTAGCCTCAAACAGATGCCCTACGCAGACTGTCAAAAAACTGCAGCTTTACTCCGTTGCATATCACTTACTCAGAGGCGATCTCTGCCTAACACACAAAACTATGTCAGATCCAGAACTTTTAGACATGCTCCAATTAAAGAAATCCCAATCCCTATGAGCTACACGCTCTAGGGACCAAATTCTTGTCACCACAATAAACAGAACATGCTGGAGGGATAGATTCCTGTCCCAGAGACTTCCCATACTCTGGAACAAACTACCTATCTGTATCAAACAAAGCTCCTCATTAGCACTCTTCAAGAAAAATCTTGGTGATTGGATGGGAGATAGGAAATTCACCCCGGGGATCACTTCTGTGGCTCTGCTCGACTGTGGCATAAGAAAATAATTTTCTTGGGTGGCGAAAGCCAGGGTGCCTTTTGGCTAGGCTTATATAGGCCCTAGGGCCAATAGCCTAGTACCTACCTATGAAGGGTGAACATTCTTCTGATATTAATTCTGACATTTTCATAGGCTGATGAAGCGGTTCTAACAACCGTGAACGTGCTTACCATATTAAACTCATTTTCTTTTACTTGAAAGTGTATAGACTTTGTTTCTCTGCCTACAAGAACATCTCGTTGTTTTTTTCTGATAGATTTTCATAGTCTTGCTTTTCATATATTGAGCATTTGATTTAAACTTTAGGTTATTAGTAATCCTAACCCTAAGGTCTTTATATTCTGAAAACTGAAATAGTTCAAAACTGCCAATATTAATACTTCCAGCTAGATTACTTTTAACAAATAATATAATCCCACTTTTATCCAGGTTGATATTTAGACTGTCATTTTTAAACCAACGGGTCAAGTCACTGATGCAAGTATTGAAACTATAATGCTAGAGAGAGAAATTCCAATTTTAATATCATCTGCATGTTCTGAGATCCAGCATAATCTGCAAGAAAGTAAAAATGTGAAATATCAAATTGAGTGATATGGGCCCCAGAAAGGAAACCTGGGGCACACCTAATTTAATCATAGTCCAGTCCGAGTACTGATTTGATAAACAAGTTTTTACAGTGTTGCTGCATGGTCTTCTGGGACGTTCTTTTTAACATTTCTTTACTGTCAGTGGTAGTTGAAACTCATAGTAATGGCATGCTAATCAGAGCATGATTATACGTAGCAAATGCTATGAGCTACAGCTACTGAGGGCTGCACTCTTCATAATAGTACTCCTTTCATGTCTTGTCCATCTATTTCTGAAAATTTGAAAGTACCCTATATGGGACTTATCTTGAGTAATTGTACTAGAGTGACTGTTTCCCTGGAGATCTTAAATGGGGCCGTCTTCATAAGTAAGTTGGCCACATTAATATTTGAAGCTGAAGCCAGGTAATTTGTAGCTTTCTTCTTCAGAGTTCTTTCTGCCACATAAGAATTGCAAATTATCTTTTGACCAAGAATGTCAAAAAACAAGAAGGCAACCACCAATGCTGAAATAAACATAATGATCCACAATGTTTGCCATTGTCCTTCCCTAATGAAAAATCTGTTAGAAAGCAAATAGCCTCATAACACTCTCAAAAATACACTGTTAATGTTCAGGTAGAAGTAGATAATCTAATATACAATGATAAAAGTTTTATTAGCTTTGAATTTCAGTCACAAAGTACACCCAGCATTCATTTCTACCAACGTTAATAAAGAACTGCATGTAGCTACATATGAATTATCTGTTTAATTGCATCTACAATAACACAGAAATTGCTGCCTGGTAAACAATGATTGTGATTTTCACAAGTGTCATGGAACTAGCGCAAAAATGCATTACTTGCCTCAAAAACATTTTGGTGTACCTGAATCTAGTTCGTCTGTCCCAGACGATAATTATAACACTATGGCTCTGGAGCTAAAATTTGCAAGCAGTGCAAATGAACTGCTTAAAGCAATGGCCGTGGTATTGGAAGAAAATTCACTTAGCAACAAGATTATTTAAGGCTTGAGGAAATAATATACCCAAGGGAATAATAGCCAAGCAATTAATAACATATTTATCCACTTGTGATATGTAATTGACTGAGTACATACATAGATACACCACCCTACACACCTGCATGGCCTACCTCCACAGGTAATGTTTGTGAAACTGTTGAGTGCAGTTTATGCTTTTAAATTGAAGAAACCGGTTGTCTCTCCTGCAATGACTTTAAGATGAAAATTATTTGTGGCTTGATTTACAGCACAACATGAGACAAATTAGAATAGAAATGACTAGACATTCAGAAAGTAGTGCTAAAAGATATTCAGTTTGGAATGGCTTTTTCATTGAATAGTTCTGAGTACACAGTATAAAATCATGACCAACTCCTTCAAATGTGTTACAGGTTATTCAAATGACCATTGGCAATGTGATGTTTGTTGACTATCTCAGTGGCTATACTATGTCATGTCTGAAGTGAATATAAATAGTACCCATCAACAGATGTAATGGAACTGAATACAAGGCACTGAATCATAAGTAACTGTCAGTAATTTGTAACAAATCATTCAGGTGATCACTACCATTAGGAACTATCTCAACTACCTTGCTGAATTTTGTCTCAATGAACTAGTCTGGCCTCACAGATTCTTATCAGGCATAAATAATTTGAAAATAGTATTCATTTATATTTTTACTGGAAATAGTGGTATTAAAATATATCTTCAGCCTGTAGGGAAGAACTATTTAATATTATTTGATAACAAGCTAAGTTAAACTTTATTATCCGGTTCAGTGCTAACTTTACCCCCTTCTCACCCCCTAAAGAGCCCATATCTATACAGGAAGAATGCAGAGTCCCTGTAATCACAACTACGCAGGTGAAAGCTGCACTCTCTAAAGCCAAAATAACAGCATCCACGGGACTGGACAACATCCCAGGCTGCGTTTTACACGAACTTCAGAATGAACTGGCTCCTCACTTAAGCACCATGTTCAATAATAGCCTCACATCAGGCATTGTGCCCACTGAATGGCACACAGCAACAGTTATCCCACTCCACAAAGGGGGAGCCACCACTGATCCCAGGAACTATCGACCTATTAGCCTGACGAGCCTGGTCTGCAAGGCCATGGAATGTATCATCATGGAACTCATAAACAAAGACATTGGTAACCTCCAAACTCTGGATCCCACCCAGTTTTGGTTTGTGAAAGGCAGATCATGCCTCCTGAACCTGATCAACTTCTTTGAAGCAGTCACCAAAGCCGCGGATGAGGGTAAGGTGGTTCACACAGCCTATCTTGACCTCACCAAGGCTTTCGACACCATCCCCCATTCTGGAATTATAGCTAAACTCACTAAACTAGGTATAAATCCCTACATCACAAGATGGGTTGCCAACTGGCTCACTGACAGATCCCACACTGTAAAGGTTGCAGACTACAAATCTGACCTCAAAGCAGTGACAAGTGGAGTAGCACAGGGTTCCGTCCTGGAACCTCTCCTGTTTGGTATCTACTTCTCTGAAGTACAGGCTAACACAGAAGGCCTCTGGCTAAGGAGGTTCGTAAATGACTGAAAACTAGGAGCCATAGTCAAGTCCCCAAATGATGTGGACATCCTACAGAAGGGCCTCACTGAGACAGATGCCTGGTGTCACAGCCATGGCCTCAAGCTCAATGCCAAAAAGTGCAGTGTCATCCCCTTTGGTAAAAACTCTGTACCCATGAACTACTACATAGACAGCAATCTACTTAACACCGAATGCGTGATAAGAGACATTGGGACCCAGGTGAACAGTAGTCTCTCCTTTGATAGTCACATCACCACAGTAGTCAGGAAGTCCTTCTACGTGGCACACCTCATCATAAAAGGATTCTCATCCAGGAAAAAAGAGGTGATTGTTCCCCTCTACTTGTCACTCATTAGACCCATTATAGAGTACAATGCCCCTTTTGGAATGTACCTCACAAGACATCTGCAGCAGCTGGAAAGTCCACAGAAGTACCTCACAAAGAGGACTACTGGCCTCAAACAAATGCCCTACACTGACTGCCTCAAAAAACCTCCAGTTTTACTTTGTAGCATATCACCAACTCCGAGGTAATCTCTGCCTAACATATAAAGCTATGTCAAACCCAGAGCTGTTGGACATGCTACACCTAAAGAAATCCCAATCGCTCCAAGCTACATGCTCTAGGGACCTAAACCTTGCCACCACAATAAACAGGACATGATGGAGAGATAGATTCCTGTTCCAGAGACTTCCTATACTCTGGAACACGCTACCCATCTATGTCAAGCAAAGTTCTTCATTAGCACTCTTCAAGAAAAATCTTGATGAGTGGATGGGAAATAGGAAATACACCCCGGGGATCACTTCTGTGTCTCTGCTGGACAGTGGCACAGGAAAATAACTTTCTTGGGTGATGTAAGCTATGGAACCTTGCTGGCTAGGCTTACGTAGGTCCTTGGGCTAATAGCGTAGTACCTACCTATGAACCTATGAACCTCTCTGTCTGACAAACTTGAATGTCATCTTGGCACTGACCAAGCATGTTTCTTCACTACAGGAACTTTTTAAGCAAAGTCAAAACATGACCATCGTAACTAAAATTTTATCTGTCTTGAGCTAACCAATACGTTTTTTTTTACAGAGGTTTTAAATCGCATAAGTAACAGGACACATCATGCATTGGTTTGTGGCACATTAAAGGTAGCACTCCTTGTATGCCACCAAGGTGCCATTTTTTATTAGATGGTTTTCTTTCATTCCAAAATATAACAAATGAAGAAATGGTACTATATTAGTTTCTCTGATTAATCTAATTGGGTGCCAACTAGTCACCTAGAATACATGAGGTGTAAACAACTCCACTACTGGTTTTGTTCTACTCGTGTGTACAGCAGAACTGTAACTAGGTATTTTTGCACTTTGCACAGCAAGTTGAGTACCAAAAAAAATGCTCAGATTTCAGGAAAAGAAAGCCAATTTCTTTTGAAAACTGTAATAAACTACATGCTGCAAATTTAACAAACTGCTTGCAACAGCTAAATTTCACATATGAAGTATTTCAGTCCTGACCACAAATGCAATATTGGCAGTCATTTCTGAGTGCCACAGTACTGCACTGCAATCTGACTGTCATCTGACAATCACACCTCCTAACACCTTGTGCCCTAGGTGGCTACCCCCCTTTGCCCGCCATAGCTGTGCCTCTGGTGTATAGTTATGATGACATCTAGTGCATACCTAGACTAATCGTTTAACTTTAGCCATTCATCTAAATTGAATCTCAGATTAAAGAACAGTAAACTAATAAAAAAAGAGACAATGCTTCTTTAGGCATCTAACCTTTGCCTTGTTCCTGGATCAAACTTGAGCTGATTGCTGCACTGACAGTATATTTTCTACTGTTATGGAGAGGACAGGTTCCAGTTCAGCTCTGAACAGCTGTGAGTTTCAGCTTTGTCATAACTGGTTTTGCATTGATATATCCTGTTTCAATAAATCATTGTACTCTGTACTTGGAATTATGTCATGGGAGTAAAGTGGTATACTTTTGCACTGTCCTTAGTCTATAATGTTTTCTCTTTTTCTACTCTCTTCTTACTGTTATTGAGGTGATGTTTTCACTTATTCCTTGCTGTAGACTGTTGTGTTTGATGAAGTAAGTTTGAAAGAAAACTGGAGCAAGATCAGTCTTGTCTCCTCCAATAAGATGGCCATAGTCCTAGCCAATTGTAAACTTCCAGTTCTGGATCATTATACATGATATATCTATGACATATTACTTCTACATTTTGGATATCGCTATATCCCTTTACCCTAAATTTTCTTTAAAATTTGCAACTGTCTTTGTGCATAATGGCACATAAAATGTATGGACTACATTGTGTAATAAGAGGAACATCATCTGGCCTGTTGATCATAGGAAGTTACTAGGCTAATGGCCCTAGGGCCCTTACAAACCTAGCCAAATTCTACCCTTATTTCCATGACCAGCACCTATTGCCCCTGCCCAAGAGAGACACAGGTGGAACCCCTGGGGTGAATTTACAGTTACCTATCCAAACATCCAGACTGCGTTTGAAGAGGGCCAGTGAGGTTGTTTGACATGAAGTGGGAGTCTGTTTCAAAGGTGTGGTAACCTCTAGCAGACAAATGTGTCCCTCCAGCAAGTTCTATTAATATCACATACCAGGTTAAGGCCTTCAGAGTGAGTAAGCCATGTACCATTTGCCTTACAGATGTGCAGCATTTCTAATAAAGCAGGGTCAGAGTTCACCTTATATGCAAGGCAGAGATCACTTCTGAGTAGTCTGTATGAAACAGAATAAAGTGGCAGTGATTTCAGACAATCCACATACGACAGATGCTGAAGACCTTGAATATTCCTTGTGAAGAACCTTTGTGGTTTCTCCAATTGCTGTAGGTGCTTGGAAAGGTACATACCAAAAGGGGAGTTGTCCTCTATTAGCCTGATGAGGGAAGGGTACAGGGAGGGTATAACTTCTGTTTTTATGGAGGCAATGTCCTTACTTATGAGATGTGCAATATAGAATGCCCTTCTTACCACTGTGGAGACATGGTGATCAAAGGTAAGATTGCTGTCAACCTCTGTATCCAGGTCTCTCACCACTGAGTGAGTACTTAGGGTGTTGTTATTGATGTGGTAGTTAGCAGGAACATCACTCTTACTGAAAGGGATGATAATACATTTTTTGCATTGAATTTAAGGCCATGACTTTGGCACCAATCTTTGTTTGTGTAAGAACCTCTTGTCAGATGTTGACATCATTTGGAGATTCTATGACGCTCCCAGTTTGCAGTCATCAGCAACTTTGTCAGCCACAGACCTTTAGTTTTTGCTTGTACTTCAGAGAAATATATTCCAAACAGTAGAGGTCCCAGGACTGATGCCTGTGGAACATCGCTGGTTACAGGTCTGTTGTTGGAGGTGGATTCCCCTCTTTTGACTATAAGGGTTTTATCAGTGAGCCAGTTAGTGACCCATCTAACGATATAAGGGTTGATACCTAGCTGGGTTAGTTTGTCAATGATGTCTGAGTGGGGGATAGTATTAAAAGCATTGGTTAAGTCTAGGTAGTCTGTATGCACAGATTACCCCTTGTCCAGAGCCTTGGTGACTGTCTCGAAGAAGTCCACCAGGTCATACATTGATATACATTCGGCTTGCATTTGTGAACTATGTAGGTGCAGTATATCCAGTGGGTTACCTTCATAGAACAGAAGGCCAGACTGGAACTTGTTTAGTTGCAGAGAGGAATGATGCTTTTATCATGCAACCCTTCTAATTATATACAGTAGTACTTGCCAGGAGAGTGAAGTACTCGCTTTTTATTTGGATAACCATGCCAGCCACTGCTGTTGTAACCATGTATTGCAATAATGACACCAGTTTTTACTCTGTGTCAGCTTGGTCTCATCCTCATTGGCAGGCCAAGGGCTGGTCTCATCCTCATGGGGTGGCCTAGGGCTGGTCTCATCCTCATGGGGTGGCCAAGTACTCTTGAGAATTAATTACATGAAAGCTTATCTTCGATAATGCAGTTTAAATTAAATAAAAACCTCATGTTAATATTAACCGATGACCTTTGACTCTATTATATTTAAAAAAATATTCCTGGTCTAACATCCTACATACAGGAATGGCACCATTAGAATATTAAAATAATTAAATTACTATCTAAATGAAGACAGATTATCACAATACATGAATACATGACTGCTATTAGTCATACCTTCCTAAAGTTTGCATTATGGGTAACGTATCTAAAGAATGATAGTGTCCACAAGCATCTATAATGACCTCTGGTTGTTTATATTAGAACAGGCACAATTTGTTTGTCATGGAATTTATTGTTTGTGTATAATACCATTCATTACTTTCATTTGGAGACATGATGCAGTTATATTTACCTGACCATTATATAACCATTGTTTGTCATGGATAATGGGTAGCTATGGAAAACCTAGTCTGATGCTGTGCTGGTTTACCAGACCTATGACAATTTGCCTCTATTCATAGGTTAACATATATGGTTTAAAATGTGCATTATACTATTAGACACTGCAAAAGAAACATAGCCTAGTACTTACCTATGAACCTATAAGATTTAATATCTACATCTAGCTCATAGGTTCATAGGAGGTTACTAGGCTAATGGCCCTAGAGCCTTTAAAAGCCTAGCCATGTAAAAAACCCAAGCTACCTACACATTACTGGATGTTGTATTTTTTTTAGTTTGACAATATGAGAGCCTAAGTCCAGACATAGAAAAATGACCTCCATAAATAATATTGGAAGGCGATCTGTCTAGTAATTGAAATACCACAAGCAACATGGAAATATGGATTAGACACTAGCAAGTGTGTGTGTGTGTGTGTGTGTGTGTGTGTGTGTGTGTGTGTGTGTGTGTGTGTGTGTGTGTGTGTGTGTGTGTGTGTATATATATATATATATATATATATATATATATATATATATATATATATATATGTATATATATTGTGTAGCACTGTGGTACAGAGGGGTGAAGCCCTTACTGCAACCCAGCTGAAGTGTTCAGTTAGTGCCCCCAGCACAGAAGGAGCCACATGGAGGGGAGTTTAAGGATACATGACCTGTTCACCTCTCCTGTGGTAGGGGGGCACACAGGAAAGCATTATTTCCCTGGTGGATACCAGAGAAATCAATTCCTTTGCTTCAGGGAAGGGATAGGAGCTGCCTGCTGGCAATATCTGTATGACAGGTATATTACCATAGGCTTCATTCTGCTTTTATATCCAGTCTGAGGTTCAATTCCATAAGGTAATTTATTGTAAAATGTATCTATACCCTGGCAGGTTACATAACTAAACTAATAAATGGCACAAATAAAAGTTGCTTCATGAAATCTTTGCAGCATCCAAGTTTTTCATAAAAAGAAAACTTTTTTGGCATACACTGAAACTTTTTTGGCAATAACTCAATCATGGGGATGCTAATGTCTGTAAAGTACATAATTTGATGAATATAATTGTACATTTCTTCACTACATTTTTCAAGTTGGTAAGTTTACACATAAAAATGGTGTAGTAATATTGATCTAGAGAATTTCCCTTTTATAATTACCCAGGTTAAAGAAGAACATACAAGAGGTTTATTAGGGATTAGTGTAACACTTCTATCCTTTTTAAACCTATAGTAACAGTTTCAGCATATGCACCATATGGTGTTATTCAATCCTTTTTAAGATATCTTTTTTGATACATTTTATCTTCTGATAACCACGACTACATATTGCCCATAGAATAGAACTTAACCTAGGGTTCCAAATTTGATAACTTAAGATCTGAAATACCTTTCAATAAAACAGATACTACTTTCTTAAAAATGTAATTGGTATGAATGACTTATTAGACCCATATCTATCACTAAATATTGATGAAAATTGTTCCTTTTAAAATGTGATCAAGAAATGACTTCCTTTTGCTTTCAAAATAATGATTTGGAATATATAACTGAGCCACGATCATTGTCAGATCACGCCCTAATTCACCTTTGTATTGAATGTTAACCTGCTATAGTTCACAAATTTATCTGGAGACCAAATCCATGGCTGATGATGTCCATACTGAAATGTTAAGTTTATCGAATCTTCACTTGCAGAATATAATGGGTAACAGTTTACTGTTTGATATTAGATGGCTATTGTTTAAATTATATAAGTGGGGATCTTAATTAGTAAAACATCGGTATCTGATCTAAAGAAATATAAAGTAACATTTCTGAATTAGGTGTACTGATTGCTGAAGTGAATAAAGGTTTACAGAAAAATTGATGATTCAAAGTATTCAGTTTTAAATTCAGCTCAATGTGAAGTGCTGAGTGGGCCGATTTTGCCTCGTCATTGCTTGCAAGTAAAAACTGTAATCACAACTGAAATAACAGTTCATACCAAAATGCATGAAATATGTAAGATTTTCTATAACACATAATACTATACATGAACCAACAAACCCTCACATCAGATTACCAATATAAATAACCTATTGGCTAAGTGCAATTCCATTAAATTCCAAAATGACTTTGTGGATAAATTGCAGGCTTTTTTTATTCCATGAAGTTACTGAAGCATTTATTGCCTTAAAACCTGGTAAGGTCTTTGGCCCAGATGGATTTGATGCCTCCTTCTATAGAAAATAAAAACAGTTGATTCCTATTCCCCTGAAGCTATTTAATGTTATTAAAAATAAAGGTCTTGCAGACATACAGATAAATTTCTGTACACACAGACACAATATGGTAGTTATTTTGATTAACAATATTCACACAATTTCTTTAATTTACCTAGATGTTAAACTCTATGCTATGGTCTTAACTAAATGCTTTAGGGTAATGGCTTGTAGAACTGTATTAAGATTTCAATATCAAAAAAACGTTGTAGGACACTACTAATCTTTTAAGCTTTTATTGCATAAAACCACAGAATAAATCACAAGATGAGCGCTTTCGGGACAACACCCTTCGTCAGATCTGAAAGATTAGCAGTGTCCTACAACGTTTTTTTGATATTGCTGACTGGTTTCGTTTGGTAGGACTTTGGTGCAGTACAGGATTGTTTTTTACTTTGTATCAAGATTTCAGTCAGGATTTGTGGAAAGGAGACAGATGCAGGGCAATAATACAATGCTCAAATTAATTCTATACCATAATAAAAAAAAAACATGCTTGTGGGTGTATTTGCATTAGATGTCATGTCATTATACATTTTCGTACAATAAAAGTTAACATCACTTGTTTTGAAGATGCTGTACTGTTATGTCAAAACAAATTATTCCTAGAATGCTGAAAATCATAGTAGACCATAGTAGGGCATATTATTTTAAGTTAAATGTTAGCAAAATTCATACACACAATATATATATATATATATATATATATATATATATATATATATATATATATATATATATATATATATATATATATATATATATATATATATATATGGGTCTACTTCTAAATTTCAAAATTTCGAATTTCTTATGGTCGAGACCATAAGATCAAAGTTTTGAAACTTTGAAATGTAAATAAAAAAAATGAAAACAAAAAATTTTTTTTTACATTTTTGCAGGGGAGCAAACCCCCATGCACCCCCCAAACCACCTGCTAATTAAATATACCAACTCTGAGATCACAGTGCAACAAAGAAAATGGTAAATATATTGTTCCACACTGTAGGACGATCTACATTTAAATGATTTGAATTTTGAGAACTTCAATATTATGGTCTCAACCATAAAAAATTTGAAGATTTGAAACTTCAAAATTTAAAAATAGACCCATATATATATATATATATATATATATATATATATATATATGTATATATATATATATATATATATATATATATATATATATATATATATATATATATATATATAAGTTCACTTTGGGGAGGGTTTGTGTGTATGTAAGTGTGCTGGGGAGTTTTTGGTGTGGGTTAGGGTAGGTAGGTAAGAGTATGAGTGTGTCAGTGTTGATAGTGGTGGTGTTTGTATGTATGTGATGTGTGTTTGTGCAAGGGGGGTGCAGAATGTGTGGTGGTGAGTTTTCTGTCTTTCGGTGTTTAGTGCAACCTAGGAGTTAGTATATACAAGTAGCGCGGGTGTGGGGCACAGCCCCCACATGGGAGGTGCAGGGGGGCTTGTCCCCCTGCTTATTGGAAAGGTAGATGTGTGTGTTTGTTTTGTTGTGTTAGTGTGTGTTGTTTTGCTTTATTGTAATGTTGGGAGGTAGGTGTATTTGTGTTTGTATGTGTGGTATAGAATTTTGTTGATGTTTGCTGTTTTGAATTTTGCACTTTTGGTTTTTGGGTTTGTGAGTTTTCGGCTTTATAGTCTCAAGATACTGAAATTCGACATTTCAGTATTTCGAGATTATAAAGTGAATCCATATATATATATATATATATATGTGTGTGTGTGTGTGTGTGTGTGTGTGTGTGTGTGTGTGTGTGTGTGTGTGTGTGTGTGTGTGTGTGTGTGTGTGAGTGTGTATGTGTGTGTGTGTATAAGACATATCAGACTTCAAGGATTCAGTGCCTAAATTCAACATATAACTTGAAGAAATTAAACAGATATAAATCAGGCAATTTCACTCACTCATCTCAGTTTACATATGTAATCTATTTGATGTGCTGTAATGTTTGAATGAATGGTTTTCCTCATCTGTTTTTTGTTCCAACAATAAAGTTTCCTATATCTCTCTAGAATGCTTTCAGACAATTATCAAAATTCTAACCAAGTTTCTTTGGAATAATACAGCTGAAGAATCTCTGACTCCAACCCTAATATCAAAGGCAGTCTAATGTTTCCAAACCTTCAGTTATTTTACTTTTCATCTAGATTTGTAAAACTTTAAACATGTCAGGTCACTACGAACACATACCATCTACTACCCAATTATGGATAAATGTAGTACATTTGAAATTGAATGATTACATTTTCCACTTAAAACATTGCCTTCCTGGACAAAAATTTCAAAGCATTTTACTTTATTACCTGCATATCTAAAACTATTTAGCCCATGTTTTCTCCCTGTATTGCAGAAAACTGATGTGTTTGACAACCACAGTAGCTAACTCGAATATCACAATAAATAATGAAAGACTGGATAGCTGCATCCAACATTTTATCAGTAATGGTCATTCATTAATTAAGATAGATGCTGTACTTCCACTGAGATCTTTTTGATAGGGTTGCAATGATAGTAGATGGACTATTCCATCTGCTATCAGTACAAGGTCAGGGAAAATGTTGAGGTCCAGGCAACTGTATTAAAAACCACTGGTTTTCTGATGGTCCTTGTGACACATTATGCCATAGAAACTACAAGGGAGGCAAAGCCCACCAATGTTGCATGCTGACATTCTTGGATTTTCAGTATGTTTTTCACTGAAGACATTAAGGCAGCCTTTATGGATGCCCCTTTTATAGGCCTCTGTGTTACAGACTGGAGATCATTGGAACTTTAAATTGACAAAAAAGGGTAGGAGTGTTGCATCCCATATAGTGACCCTTTATATGGCTGTAGAGGAGACTATTCAGTAGCAGTATGGCCAACATTCTTCACCAAGCAGTCAGTTGTAAGGTCATTGGGGCTGAGGCAGAGGTCCTACTCCATGTTGTAGGCAGCCACATGATGCCTTGAAATAGTTAACAGCTTCTGTCCTGGCTCCCAGTCCAGCCACCTTTTCTGAGAAGTGCTTAGAGGATATTTTCCCTTTATTTATAATGGAGGGGATGGATCCCATATGGGAAACAATACAGTATTGTTATCAGTTATTTTTATTGCCATATATTCCATCACATTAGAAGACAGCCGAAAGAAAGGAGATGCCAAAACTCTTAAGCAGAATCACTGAGATTGCTATTATGGATGAGTTAGGGGAAGTTTAGTTACTCTTTATTTTGCATCTTCAAAGAAACATTGTGAATGTTCAGATTGCAGTCAGTGCTTCTTTGTATTGTCTCAGCTTTAGACCCCTGATGTGTTATTTCATGGTAATCCTTTGATAAGAGCTGCAGGTTTTGTTTTACTACATTCAGTGTTGAAGAATTTCTCCAGTCTTAGATAGCTGTATTAAATTGTAATCATAGATATGTTAACAGTAGTAAATGTTACTCTTTTAAGTTTTGTATAAATAACCTGACTAATATAGACTTGTTGTCTCAAATTTAGAACATCTGTTTTCTGAAGCAATTATTTTCTTAAGATTTTCACACTGCATGCTCTTGCATTCTTTGCTGAAGAGCTTTTCCATTTCAGCATTCTTACAGTCCATTACATGCAATTTGATTTATTTCAAGATGGCAAATGTTATTCTGTTACATTCTGTATATAGTTCATGTTATCAAATGTTTTAAAACCAGATCTCCGTTATGTATTTGATTTTCAGATTAGTATAATGGCAGGTTATATGTATTCTTTTTATATGTGAAAATTTTATTCAATAAAAATGTGTTTTGGAAAAAAAACGACATGGTTGTTAATTAACCTTTCTTCTGATTTGGTGGTCTTATAGTCCTTGAACGTTGTTGTCACTGGAAGTGTTGGCATGTGCTGAGCGAGTAAAACGTTAAACCTTCAATGTGGATCACTTCATGATAGTAGGAAGGATAACTTTATTAAATGTGGGAAGACTCAGCACAGCCAGCAAACATGGGTAGTTGCATATATATTTAATAGTACACAGTAAATTTGCTATTGTTAGAAGAGATGAAATGGAAAAATAAAGGGGATAAGGAAATGAATCAAACATAGAATTGGCAAACTATAGCATTCCTGAGGAAAGAAGTCTTCCAGGTTGGGGCCTGTTATCATATTGAGAGAATTAGGGCAGCAGAAGGACAGGATTTATCTAGGTGAAAGCAGTGGGTGGGTGGTAACTTGCTTTCAGACACCACATGGCCCAATACTACTGATAAATTATTATAGTTACAGTTATGACATATTCCATGTACTTACGGATATTAATAGGATGGAACTTTTGTCACTAGTCAGTTAACATACATTTGTGTAAAGGGACTTTATGCTCACTGTGATAAACTGAGGGGCTGCCAGCCCAACCAGATAGAATTTTGTAAATAATTCTATGTCATTGTAAATATTAATATGACCCACAGACTTGTTTCACAAATGTAAGAAAACTGTATTATGTGCTGAGCTTCATAAATGTAACCACAGTACACCCTGCTGGAAGAAAGCTGATAAGTAAAGAATTTTATGCCTGTGTGTGATCTCAAGCTAGAAGACAGGATGTCTACAGCTGGAAATTATTTCTATTGTCTTAAGACAGAGATAATTACTATGTTTCACATGTAAAGTGTCTTTTATTGCCGTGACTTCCTGGCAGCTGCAGATCACAAAGAAATGTTAAATCTTTAGTTCTGTTAGCCTGGGAACTAAATCAGAAGTGACAAGAATGACATAATCTTAAATGAGTCAGCAGTAATATGTATTATCAATTTAAGGACCATCTCAGAAAGAAAGAGGTACATTTTGTATTTGTCTTCATATCTGACATCACCAGCATTTGTCTTGCTCTGTAAGTTATTTTAGAATACAATTTCTCTAAGAGATAGACAGGAATACAGCAAGATTAGTCGAGCTGTTTTCTATATTATGTCAGACTGTCCTACAATGTTGTTTTAAAATATTTCCTATGATTTATGAACTCTCTGTTGTCACTGTGTTGAGTTAATACGTATTGTCTTGTGTTTTTATTGTTTATTATTAAACATTTTTACACCTTTTAACTGTGGCTGTTTTATGTAGAGATAAGTTAGGCTCTTAGGCTATTTGCATGTATTTGGTGATACTGTACAAGCCACTCCAATAGCCTTGCTGTTCGTCACACTTACCAGTTGGATAATAATAACATTGCACGGTTGAATTGGAACCCTTTGGTAAGGGCCTTTAGAGTAGATGATAAGAGTAGTTGGTGGTAGTGATTACAACTTTAAAGCCTGGGCAGAAGGGGGCATAGCTAGTGAACCTGTGCCAGCCTTCCCAAGGAGTATCTTTGTGTTTGTATATAAATCAAATCTCAAAGTGTGTGTCTGTTAGCTACTTGGGGAGGGATACGAAGCACTGGTTGGACAGAGAGGGTGCTGGAGGTTTTGGCTTGACCACTCTGCTAAGATCTGAACCCTATAGCTGTGCCAGTGGGGAGTCTTACTGGGGATCTGACTGTGATTGCTGTGTGCTCTTAAGGGAAATTGTACTTTACTGTGTGTGTACGTGTTATCCTCCCAATGTGGATGCCCCTCAATGGTGTTAGTGGTGAGGACTGAGGCTCCTTGATTACTGAGCCAGTGCATGGGCATCAGACTCTCCTTGGATAAGTGTAATGGTAACTATTAAATAAGATCTGATAAGATCTGTACTGATATCATTATCAATAACAACACTTCAAGAAGTCCTGAAATTTCAGCTGAATTGTTTTAAATCCTACAAAATAATGCTGTCACACTGTTGCTCATTATTTGGCAGCAAATTATGAGAACACCACACTGGCCATTGGAATGGAAAGATTGATTTAGATTCCAGCCTGCAATTAAGGGACAATAATAAAGAGTACTCAGATTATCAAACAACTGCACCTGTTTCACATGCTAACAAGGTAAAGTTTACCATCTTACATGCTAGACTCCAGCAATATATATAGCCTCAGAGCTACCATACATAAAAGATGGTTTAGAAGAGGTGCTAGACATTAAATTATCAGAGTTCACTGCATATTAAACAAATCAAGAGAATTCCAAAAAAAAAAACATTTGCTTCTGCTTTGTTGGATACCTTAAAGACTTTGTGTAGACAGTAAGAAACAGTGATATTTTTTTATAGAAATAAGGATAATGGACATACAGTACCTCTCAACTTTCCATTTTTTCACAGAATGTCCAGATTATTGCCTCATATTTGTGTTCTACTCCCCATAAAATTTGTGGTTTTCTGGAAAATCATTGAGGATCAAAGTCACTAAATAATGACATACATTTAAGTTTCAGACTATATCATTATCATCATCAGTCCCCTTTTTCACATTTTCTACAGGGGTTTGGGGTGTCGTCAGTTGTTGCCATCTCTCCCTATTCAATGCCACTCTCCCATCTTCTTCAGCAGTCACGCCTGACTCTCACAGGTCTTCTCTTACACAATTCATCCACCTCTTCACTGGATTCTCTGGTTTCATCTTGCTTTTTTCCTGTCTGTCCTAAATCGTCTTCACTAGATTGTCTTCTGCTTTGCTGCACATGTGCCCAAACCAGCATAAACTGTTCTTGTTGACATTTTCTGCAATTGGGACTACTTTGGCTTCTGCGCTTATGTTCTCATTTGTTTGTCTGTCCCACAGTGCATATCTTACTACCCATCTCAGGCACTTCATCTCCATCACATCTAGCTTTCTCAACTGATCTGCCTTTACTGCCCTTACTGCCCAGGTTTCTGTACCATACAGTATCACTGGTTGCACCACTACTTTGTACACTTTACTTATAGGCTCCTTTGGCATTCTTCTGTCATGCACTACTCCTGAGCCTCTGTGCCAGGTAGTTGCAACCCCCCTGGTTCTAGATTTGACCTTCTCATTCAGACTTCCCTTCACCTCAACCACCTCATGCAGATACTTGAAGCTGATAACCTGTTCCAGTATTTTCCCTTCCATCTCAGTTTTCATCTTGTTCTGATTTCGCTATTTGCTGCCATTACAACTGTCTTACCTGTACTCAGTTTCATCCCATGTGTCTTCAGCTTTGCATTCCATTCTCCTACCCTTTGCTGACATTCTTGCCTCAGAGTCTGCCTGCAAAGCCACATTGTCTGCATACAGCAACTTTGTTGATCTGTCCCCTCAAACCTGTTTGCTAATGTAGTCCATCACTAGTATGAACAGTACTGAGCTCAGAGCTGAACCCTGATGCACACCCCCCCCCCAACTGGGATCCCCTTTGTAAGACTGAACACTGTTCGTACTTGAGTCACTAGGTCCTTGTACATAGCATGCACTACTTCTGCTAATGTTTCTGGAATTTTGAACTACAGCAGAACTACCCAATTCAGCTTTCTTGGGACCTTGTCATATGCCTTCTCCAAGTCTAGGAATGCTCAGATGGACTCTTTCCTCATTTCTAGCTTCTTCTCAAGTAACTGTCTCACTAAAAATATCAGGTTGGTTGTGCTGCATCCTGATCTGAATCTAAACTAGTCATTTCCCTTCTCACTTTCTACTGGTCTGTGTATTCATTTATCAATCAACCTCTCCAGAACTTTCATATAGTGTGATAGGAATTTTATACCTATATACTGCCCACAGTTGTGAATGTCTCCATTGTTCTTGAACACTGGCACTTACTGCATATTCTCCACTCATCTGGGATATGTATTTCTCTCCATACTGCTATTAGTACCCTAAGAAGCCATTTCTCCTGTATCTCATCCAACATCTTGAACATATCTGCTGTGACCTCATCTGAGCCTGCAGCTTTCTCTGACTGCGTTATCCTTAGTGCTGTTCCTACTTCTTCTATGGACGGTTCCTTCTCTCCTCTCACTGAAGGCTGTGTCTAGGGTAGTATAGCTTCGGTGGGGTATTTTTTTATTCAGAAGTTGCTGGAAGTACTCTTTCCATCTGCCTTTGATTCCATTATGGACTGTTGAGCAGGCTGTTGCTGACATCCCTTATGAAGGGTGCCTGACTATCTTCTTTATCTTTCTGTCTTTGCCTTGCAACCTGATATAGTTTCTTTGTGCCATCCACTGAATCACTTTACAGAAGTTGGTAGAGTACCTCTGATGCCTTGTTCTTTGCTATTGCAACCTCTAAGACTCTTTGTTAGCCAAACAGTATTCCTTCTGAGCTTGGTCTGTGTTTCTTATCACCCACTTTTTCCTGCACTCCTTCATTCCTTTGATGACTTTCCTAGACTTCTGCATTCCACCACCAACTTTCCTTATGTACCTTATTTCCATGCCTGCCTCGACCATATACCTCCTCTGTAGCCCTTACACATGCTGTTTTGAGGTGCTACCATTCTTCTTCAACTCCACTTCTTTCCTCTTTTTCTTCTTTGAGGTACTGGAGCCCTGAGTAATTCCATGAACTCTTGTATTTTTTCTCCAGTCAACTTTCAGGTCTTCAGCCCAGTCTCTGTTGACTTTAGAGCCTTCTCTGACTGCCACTTGTTGCTGAATGTGGCAACCGGTGGTTTATACTGTGGAATGACATTTTCACTCATGATGACTTTGCAATCACTGGTTCTACCCCAGTACCCTTTCCTTACTAGGAGGAAGTCTACTTGAGTTGCATGTTGGCCACTTTTGTATGTGACTTTGTGACTGTCTCTCTTTCTGAACTATATCTTGGTTACCATCAAGCCATTTGCCAGACTGATTTCAGACTTTGTATTCTTCAGAAAATGCATGTTAATGCAAGGCCTGTTATTCTAGCAACTTTCTAAGTTTATAAGAGGAATATTGTAAAACCTCTCCCTATTTTGAGCCTTTGTTCCCCATTATTTTAGGTTTTGTCCATATTTCTTGAGGTAAGAAATTGAGAGGTATGATAGTGGGTCACCATATTTACCTTTTATGGAATCTGCTTTCAGACTATTAAGCAATAGTTAGAAAAGAATATTGAATAATGGATTAGTTCAAGATCGGAAAAGGACTGTAATATGGTTGTAAACTGTCAACCATCTTAGCTAAATAATATGCAGATATATCATGAAAAATGCCAAGTTAGATGAATTAGACTCTGGGAACAAAATTGCCATGAGAAATGTTAAGAACATCGGGTATGCAGACTATGCCAGTCTGATAACCAAAAATGAAAAGCTGAAGAATCTGTTGATGAAGATAAAAAGCAGAAATCCCAAAAGCTATTTTGCTGCTCAGCTTAAAAACACTAGGAGTATGCCATCTAACCTCATCACTTTTTTTGCAAATAGATAAGGAAGAAGTGGAGAGAGCATCAAAGTATACTTACATGAACTCAAAGATCTCTGCAAATAGTGACTGGGCCATGAAATTAAAGCATGCTTGCTTCTTTATGACACATTTGGATATGATATTATAGACCAAAGATATCACATTGTCAAAGTTGTTCATAGCTGAAGAATGGCATTACCACTAATCACTAATGGCATATGGCTGTGGGATTATATGTAAGGCTGTACACTGGAAAATGAATGCTTTTGAATTGTGGTGGGGGTGAAACTTCACAATCCTACAGACCAACATAATTTCAAGTGAGTCAATACATAAGAAAATAAATCCAGATTATTAACTGCACAGTTGAAAAGTAAAACTAACATTCATTGGCGAAAGTAACACAGCTCAATAAAGACTGAAGACAAAAAGAGAAAGAGCAGCAAAGACTACAATAGACAGACAGTATTATTGATGTAATGAATATGAATATAAATATAAATTTACAATAACTTAGATAAACTCTAGCATGCAAAAATCCTTGAGATCACTGTGATGACTGTGCCCTGGCCCAGCAATCAAGGAGCCTCAATCCTCACCACAAACACCAGGGAGGACGTCTCATATAAGAGGAAAAGATAACAAATACACACAGTAAAGTAAAATTTCCCTTAAGTGCACACAGAGATCACAGTCAGTTTGGGGCTGGTTGCTCCCTTGCTCTCCAGGTCTCCAATAAGACTCCCCACTGGCACAGCTATAGGTTCCAGATTTCAGCCTAGCTGGCAAGCTAACCTCCAGTACCCCCTCTGTCCCACCAGTGCTTCATGTCCCTGCCCAGGTAGCTGACACACCACACACACTTTGAGATAAGTATTTATACAACTTCACAGACACTACTGGGAAAGGCTGACACAGATTCTCCAGCTGTGCCCCTTTACCCAGACTATACGGTAGTAATTTCTGCCACCACCAGCTGAGGTTTCAGACATATGTCACAACAAACTCCTTCTGAGACTTGCACCCACCTTCCCACTCATCTCAAATTAAATCTAGAGGTCCCCTCACCCTATGCCCATACAGCAACTCAAAGGGTGAAAAACCTGTGGATTCCTGGGGAACCTCTCTGTAAGCAAACAGATGGGGCAAATATTTGTCCCACTCCCTCTTAAACTGATTTGCAAATGCCAGTAGCATGGACTTGATTGCAGAGTTTAACCTCTCAACAAGACCATTAGTCTGGGGATGGTAGGGGTTGGTGTTCATGTGCTTCACCCCACAGGACTTCCACAGACAAGCCAGCAGGTCTGACATGAAATTGGCACCTCGGTCAGTTAGTATTTCTTTTGGGAAATGCACCCTGCTGAAAATCTCTAACAAAGCATTTGCCACCTTCTCTGCCTCAAAGGAGGACAAAGCCACTGCCTCAGGGTATCGTGTAGCACAATCCACTATCACTAGGATATACTTTTTCCCTGTGGAACTTGGGGTACTCAGAGGACCCACAATATCCATAGCTACCCTCTGAAATGGCTCCTCAATCACAGGCAAAGGCATCAAAGGAGCTCTCCCCTTGTCTCCTGCCTTGCCTACATTTTGGCACTGCTTACAGGTTCTGCAGTACCCTGTTACATCTCTGGAAATTCCAAGCCAATAGAAGTTTTGCATAATATGCCTCTTTGTATATTTTATGCCCATATGATCTGCAAAGGGAATATCATGGGCTATGGCTAGAAGTGCCAGATGGTAGGCTCTAGTACCAACTGCTGTACTCTCTCACCTTCTAGCCCTCCCTCAGGGGTCCACTCTCTGTATAGTAACCATTTGTCCCAATATACAGTTTCCCCCTTCCCTTGATAATCAGGTGCCTCCCTAGCTACCTGCCTCAGGCCTTGCAATGTAGGGTCTGACAACTGAGCCTGTCTCAACTCTATCCTTGTAACCCTTCCCAGCTACCTTTCCATAGGAAGTCTGGCATCATCTGACAGTGGTGCCTCACTGTTAGCCTGGGTACTACTATTCACCTCTACCTTTGCAGTTACCCTGTCCAAGGGAACATACATACCCACAAGCAGCTGTGGCTCACCTTCAGTCTCAATGCTACAGAGTAGCTCACTCCCTGAAGTAACCACCTCACCAGTCCTGGCTACAAGTATGCAGTCTGTCTGGGTCTCCCCCAGGCTACTAGACCCACATGCCTGTCTACTAGCCTCACTGCGTGTAACTGCAAAAGTACATGGGACTGCCTCATCTAAATCCTTCCCTCTCAGGACATCTGCAGGATGGTAGTTCCATACCCCTGTTGTCTCAAGACAACCTACTGTTTGCATTTTATCTTTCCCACTTACTGGCTCCCGCACCTTTGGTTCCTCATGTTGCCTCCATGGAGATCTGTATGCAACATGGCCCCACTGGTTGCATTCAAAACATTTCACCCTAGCTCCTGGACATGTACCTGGACTAGTGGCTTCACCCGCTACTGGCAAATTCTGTTGGGACAGTCTGTGCTGCCCACCATGGCTTCCTTTAGACCCATGAGCAGTACTGAGGGTCCCCTTCCTGTGCAGGGCTGCCCTACGGGCCAGGTATAGGTCTCCCTTCTTCCCCAACTCATCTGAAGTAGCACATTGTCTATCAGCTAACCAAATCCTCATGTCCTCAGGCAAAGTGTAAGGGCTTGTTCCCTCACCAAAAGGTCTGCCAGCCCTTCAAAAGTGGTGACCTGACATCCACTCACCCAGCTATGAAAATAAGTGCTCAGTTCAGCAACATATTCACATACATTTTCATCTGTCTTGCATCTATGCTCACAAAACTTTTTCCTATACATTTCAGGTATTAGCTTAAAACATTGTAACAGACATTTCTTTACAGCAGTATAATCAATACAGACAGAGTCAGGCATTTGTGATATACAAGTTACAGCTTTCCCATGGAGTAAGGGGGTCAGGAACCGTATCCAGAGCCTTTGGTCAACACTATACCGTTTGTATACCCTTTCAAACGTGAATGAAACTATCAAAATTATCCCCTCTTTAAATTGCAGAAGAAATTTACTGACCTCTTGTGCTTCTGGGGTCCAGTTACTTCCTTCCCCATTACCTCCATGACTCTGGTGAAGAGTCAGCATTTCCCTCGCATGCTTCCTCTGATGCTCCTTTTCTTCGGCTTCTATCTCCAAACGCCTGACCTCCAACTCAAGTCTCTTTAGCTCCAGCTGGATTTTTAAGTCCACTGCAGAACTGTCGAGCTGTCCATTCTCCGAGGATATTGTATCTCCACTGCCAGTCTGATTGTCCTTCACAGAAAGGTTGAGCTGTCCATTCTCCGAGGATACTGTATCTCCACTGCCAGTCTGATTGTCCTTCGCAGAAAGGTTGAGTTGTCCATTCTCCAAGGATATTGCTTCTCCATTGCCAGTCTGATTGTCCTCCTGGATGCTGTTTTCTGATGCAGCTGTAACCAAGGCTGCAATCAGGTCTGCCTCAGTCAGGTTTCCATGCACCAGTCTCCTAGCCTGGCACATCTCCACCAGCTGGCTCCTTGTCAGCTTTCCATACTCCTCTGCTGACATGCTGCCTGCAAACCCTGAATAACTAAGCTAACAAAAAAATAAAACAATTGTGATCTGAACTCTTGAGTATACACTGTGTGGCTGATTTAGAGTACAAAACACCTCCAGAGATTATTGTACATAAGCTACAGGATTCACTCTACCCACACCACTGCATATCACAAGTGAGGATATCTTATCCCAGCCACTGTGAACTACAAATATGAGGATATCTTATCCCAACCACTGCCATCAGAAATGTGACCACCGTGCCCTGGCCCAGCAATCAAGGAGCCTCAATCCTCACCACTAACACCAGTCTCATATAAAAGGAAAGGATAACAAATACACACAGTAAAGTACAATTTCCCTTACATGCACACAGAGATCACAGTCAGTCTGGGGCTGGTTGCTCCCTTGCTCTCCAGGTCCCCAATAAGACTACCCACTGGCACAGCTATAGGGTCCAGATTTCAGCCTAGCTGGCAAGCTAACCTCCAGTACCCTCTCTGTCCCACCAGTGCTTTGTGTCCCTGCCCAGGTAGCTGACAAACCACATACACTTTGAGATAAGTATTTATACAACTTCACAGACACTTCTGGGAAAGGCTGACACAGATTCTCCAGCTGTGCCCCTTTACCCAGACTATATGATAGTAATTTCTGCCACCACCAGCTAATACTTATCAGCTACTCAAAGGCCTTTAAAAGGGTATCCAATTATTACTGTGCAATATTATTATCCAATTGGTAATGTGACTATTCAGTCTAAGGCTTATTAGAGTGGCTTATTACAATAAACTCTATAAATATGCAATGTACTGTAGAGCTTACTTATCTCTATACAAACCAGCCACAGGTTTGTTTGTGTCTTTCGGCTTTTCCCGGTTAGGGGTCGCCACAGCGGAACTCCGGTCTGCTAATGATTGGCAGTAGATTTTTACGTACTGGCTTGCTGGGCCTAACGCACAACCTTCAACGAAGGAATGCCCATTCACACATGTAGCTACACAGAAGGTTTTAAAAATATTTAATAAATAATTAAAAACACATGACAATACTACACCACAATGATACCTAAGAGTTCAGAGATCACACAGAAACGTAAAACAATACAGTAGGAAAGTTTTGATATAAGAGAAAAACACTTAACTAACTTTCTTCTAAGTTCCTAGCTATTACTACAAGAAAACATACTTCAAAGACACTACTTACATAAGACACCAGGCAAAGTGCTGATAAGTTTGATATCAAGATCAAAATGCTCACAGTCTTTCTCTGAACAATAGTTTTTTAAATTCACTAACAAACATCTTTGCTATGCCCTCCCAAATTACATAATTTTGACACTTAGTCTGGAGTTCCCAGGTCAACAAACTGCATTATTTAGCAAGCTAACACCTGCTCAGGAAACTACAACAATAAAAGACATTTCACATGTACACTCTAGCAATTATTCCTTAAGTTAAAACAATAGAAAGAATGTGTTCAGCTAGCCACTTCTGCACCAATATTTAGATAATTTTAACTTCAAAGGACATTTGAAATGCTTGACTTAGTTTTTCTTACAGCAGATGGCAATGCTGCAACAATCTTGAGGTTTGGAGTGTTTTCTTTCATTTAAGAACACAAGCCTGTATTTTACATTTATATATACAAATGATAGAATTATGTATCAAATTCTATTTGACTTGGCTGGCAGCCTTCGCCCATCTTCCCCCAGTCTTCACAATCACAAAGATTTGGACTTAACTGACTATATAGCAACAACAAGCATGCCTGCCCTTATAGAATCGAGCTGTTGATGGTATCCTGCAGAGGGATCACTTGTTTATTACCAGGGTTACCTATGTCCTTTGCACTGGTCACATTTATTTATGGGTTCCACTAATTTCAAACCTTTTATTGAAGTAGTAGAAATATGCGCATGCTTTTTGAAGGATCATTCTGTTCTATTTTTAATTAAAAGGGATTCTAAGGGAGGAGTGGCACAAATGTATGAAAACTCAATTAAACTCTTCTAATGGATGTGAGATTCCAGCAAGCTGCGAAGTTTGCTATCACACATTGTACTTGGTATACTAGATATCTTGTCTCCAGATCCATTGCTTTAAGATAGCAAAGTGAAAGCCATGTTGTGGTTTAAGTTAAAGAGAATTCAGGCTAGCATAAATTACAAACTATTCAGACAAAAATGAATTTGAAGAGTAAGCATGTCCATTTTCAAAAGTCGTCCAGCAGAGCTAGGTATATGCATGATACATTGCATTACAAACCTAAGTACAGAAAGAACTGCAGGAACTTAACCTCAGACAAGATTAACAATACTGTGAGAAAGTAATAACAAAACGAGAATAAAAAGCAGCAATTCAGACTTGATTCTCACCCACTTCTACCATATAGACACCAAGCCTTCAAAAGAAGTGAGATACATACAAAATTATGAGAAAGTTAGCAACATTTACTTGTTTAATGATAAATCAGTGTTGCTTCCTGCTGGTTATAATTGAAAAAGAGACAGAGAAAGATTTATGCTTTGAGAGGTTTCAGTTGCTCTTTCATTCTTACCAGCAATGCATAGTTCCTTCTGTACTACTCTTCCTTTCATAAGGAGACGTTTAACGGCAAGAAGTGGGATCTTTAACTACTCTCTGAAGCAGAAAGTGGTTACTCCAAAGATATAGAAGGAACTTTCTGAAAATTTGAAAGACCCACTGGTATTAAAAAGGGGCAAAGAATCAGTTTGGTTCCTGAAATCTCATAAGTCACGAAGACCAGATATTTTCCCTATAGACTTTACAATTTAGTCAGGTTCAGATGGTCTCCACTGTTAATAGCAGCATATAATGGAACCATTGAAAAAAGGGGTCTATATTAGAACATTGAATATTTAACAGTCTGAATCACTAAAGGTTGACCTTTAGTGATCGAACTGTTAAAACATTGGATGTTCAGAAAAAAAAAATAAAAATAACAAAAAAAACTAAACGGTGTAGGCAGGGGGCAAGCCCCCCTGAACCACCCACACCCCCACTACTTAAATATACCAACTCTGAGATCGCACTGCATTGAAGTAAATGGAAATCTCCCCTTACAGAGATTTCTGTTTACTTGTTCGATGTTCTGCAGTTTCGCAATTCTCGCGTCAACAATGTCAGATTCAACATTGTTGGCTTTCGAGAATGTAATATAGACCTGAAAAAAGTTTCCAGGCATAGTGCTTCATATCCAATGCCTCATTAAGAAGTAGGTCCAGTAAAATCCATGTAAATGTTCAAAACTATAGCCCAGTCATCCTGATTAATACGGATACTAAGATACTTACCTAAATCCTGGAAGTTCATCCTCACCATTCCATTTCAGATACTGCAGGGGATAGGGTGGGTGCATTATATTAATGGAAAGAGCAACACTAATAATGTATGACTGCCCTACATTCTAGCTGAATTGATGTGCAAAGGGAAATTAGACCAAGTGAGAGCGTGACTGCTTCACATGTGAGTGGTAGTGAGATCGATGCCCACATTCTCCATACGTTCTTAATGTTATAACCATTCATTATTATGCTGGCAGTTACTTCAGAGGATTAAGGCTATGAACTGCTAATGAGCTGCTTCATGTACTACAGAGTTTGATTCCCTCCGCTTTCATTTGCATGCAGTGTGTTAATGATCATGTCACTTAACCAGACAGTGCTCCAGGGCAAATTGGGAATTTGTGCTAGGCTTCTTAGTAGTCTTCTCGACCTCATATCTAACAACTACCAATGAATCAACATGCATGGGAAAGCTGAAGCCATTTTTCAGTGTTTAGTGCCATTTGTTGATCAGACTGGTTCACAGTGTTAAGGAAAGTAGGCTTTGGGCCTAATATGTTATCTTTGAGTAATGGCTGATACCATCGTCATTCATCTCTGGCAGTCCTAAATAGAAAACTGACCAAAATCCACAGGAGCACAAAAACTAGTAAAACAAAATCACCGCAACTGAGAGAAAATAGTCGTTTATTCCACAAAAATTCTAAGATGAGCGCTTTCGTTTGCTGCAAGCAAACTTCATCAGATAAAGAACTCACTGGTGCACACCTTTTTTATATATACCATATTAAGCTGACAGAAACTAATGATTCAATTAAATCATTAAAATCTTAAAATTACAAAATACACTATTATCTAAAACCATCACTTATCAAAATAAATACAAATATAATTCAAAAGTGGTGCAGAAAAAAATCCTGCATTTTTGAACCCAGAACCTCTCAAACCTGAATTTTATTTTATTTTTTTATCCTTTGTTGACCAGGTTAGTCCCACTAAGCTAGTAACCTCTTTTCCTAGGAGAAATTTGTCCAAGGCATTGGGGAACTTCCCCTAATTACTAGAGAATGGTATTCGTAGACATACTAGCTGTGAATACTTGTGCATGTCCCATTTCTGGTGCAGTGGCAGCTGGGAAGACAGTGTGAAGCATGGAGAGAGAGTTGGAAGGAGCATAGGTGAATGCCGCTAGCAGGGAGATGTTTGCAGAGATTTGGAGGGTCTTTTTCAAGAAAATCTGTTTGCCGAATCAGAAGAGATAGCAAGGGAAAGGTGTTGTTACAATTCTCCAGTTAGGAGGATTGCAGGATGATGTACTGCAACATATGCTGAACCAGAGTGAACTGAAGAATAAAGCAGACATTTTCTGGGGAGTGATAATGGACAGAAATCAAAAAAAGGAGTTGGAGATGATCCAAAAAGGTGATGGTTCACTAAAAAAAAAATGTATGCCAAGAGAGTCAGAAGCAACTCTAAGCAAAAAGATAAAAAAGTGACAGCATGAAAAATAAGCTTGTGGTGAGGATGCAAAGTAAAATGAATAATGAATTGAACAGATATGATATAGGGACATCATGATTTTACCTTTGGGTGAAAGTCCAAGAGGTAAGAGCTTTAATCTTAATAAATAAAGAGACATTTTGTCGACATTATTTTTGAAACTGTTCATGGAATGGAAACATTTTTATGTGAATATGAAAAGAGACAAAATGATAATCCTTTGAATAGTTACATTGTAAACAAAACAAATACATATACAGTTTCAAACAGAAGTTGAAGCTACACAGGAAAATGGGAATTGTGGGAGCAATACATGCAGGGGAGGAATGAGGTTTAAAAAAAGCAGGACTTAAATGAGCTATGTAATGATTGACTGCAAATGACTGAGTAGATTATAAGCGATGTATAATGTTTGTAACTGGGAGTGTGTCAATATGGTTTGTGATGTAAAATGCTTGCAGCTAGTCTTGTGTTGGTGTGGTTTGTTTTCATTTATATAAATGCATGATTGCTTATGTCATAAGTGATGGTTTAATAAAGATGTTTCTTGTTTAAAAAAAGGGGGCAGGAATTGAATAATTTATTTATTTTTTCTTAGGTTATATGATATATAGCAATATATGTGAAGCATAATGTTTGTTAATTTTAACTTATTAATATGGTTTTATTACCTTTATATAAATGTAAATATGCCTATGTCACAAGTAATAATTCAATAAAGGTTGTTGCTGTTGTTTGTCTTTCGGCTTTTCCTGGTTAGGGGTCGCCACAGCGGAACTCCGGTCCACTAATGATTGGCAGTTGGTTTCTATATTGTCGAGTTGCCAGCCCGACACCCAACCTTCAACGAAGGCATGCCCATTCAACGCATGTCTTTCGAATGCCCACTCGACTGTGGGGAGGACATGCAAACTCCACACAGAAGGCACTCCCAACCCAAGCCGAGAATCGAACCGGAGAACCTCTTGCTGTGAGGCAACAACGCTACCGCTGCACCACCGCAGCAGAATCGATAATTCAATAAAGGTGTTTAATAAAAAAAGAAGCTGAAAGAGAGACTTTGAAAAGACATTTAGGAAGTATTTGTAAAGAAGGGATGGACATTTCAAAGGTCTATGACTATAGGGGTTTATGGACTGGGTGAAAGGATTACAATGTTGTTTTGAAAATGGCAATGGAAAAAATGTGCATATTCTAAGTGCTATAAATGCTGATGGTAATAAAGGTATTGTAAAATACTAGCGACAGCAAAAACATGTTTTTAGACATCTTGAAAACAATTGTGATAAAAAGAAATGCTATATATGTGGGAAAACAGGACACAATGCAAAGAAATGTGAACCAGAATGTTCTAAATGTAAACAAACTGGGCATTTATGGATGGACTGTAAAAAGAGTTTAATGATAGTGAAAAAAGGGGGAAAGGATAGAAGAAAGGGGAAAAAAATGGAAATTGAAATTGAAGATAATTTAAAAAAAGATAAAAATAAAGAACAAAAAGATGGAGAGGAGATAAAGAAAGATTCAGAAATCGATGATGAAGAAGATAACTGGAAAGTAGTGAAAGGAAAAAAAATATTTAGGATGAAGAGTGAAAGATGAGGAAAGGAATTTTAAAGGAATAAATGTATAAGAGAAAAAAAAGGAAATAGGTAATATGCAATGTAAATTAGGAATGGTAAATGATTTCCTTTAAATTAAAAAAAAGAGAAAGTAAGAATTTAAAAATTCTTTCAGTAAATGTAAACAGTATAAAAATATTGTATGAAAGATAGGAATTCTAGAATTTGTATAATAAATGTGATGTAGATGTAATTGTATTAGAATACATAAGATGTTTAACAAATGAAGAAAGACTGCAACAGAAAAATATGGGATGGAAATATAATCTGGAATTTGTGAAATGAATATTGTTCAGGAATATCAAGTTTATGTAGAAGAACAGTGAAGATATTAGGTGCAACATTAATAAGGTTGGAAAGATTAATTGTTGCTAATTTGAGATAGCAAGAAAAAATATATAGAATTATAGATTTATGTGTGTATGTTATTTGTAAAGAAAGGGAGAATTTATTTCATCAATTGTTGGATTATGTAGTAGTGAACATGAATATTATAATAACAAGGTATTTTAACTGTGATTTAACAAGAAAAGGAAAAAGAAAGGAAAAGATATATGAAAAATGGTAGAAGTTATGAAATGTGGTAAATTGGTTATAGGAATGTAAACACCTGATGAAGCAAAGGGACCTAACCTGGTCAACCTGGAAACAAAACAAAAATGAACAAAATCATGTTAATTTCAAAACACTACGTAACAAAATGACAAAACTAATCAACAGAAATAAGAAGTCATATTATTCCCAGCTTCAGTTCAAGCATAAAATCAACCCCCTTAGTAAATTTTGGCACTCCATATCTTCTCTACTTAACCCTGGAAGAAATGGAGAGCACACCCTATCACCTGATACCACTCCATTACAAATAGCTGAAAACTTTAACAAGCACTTCATAAAATCAATTTCAGACCTACTAATACCCCTAATGCTGGTTCCCCCCCACCCTTCAACCTATTCAGACACCGACCCCAGGCCATCAACTACTTCTAACCCTGTCATTATTAACCCCCCATACTCAACAAAACATCATACAAACCCCATTCTCATTACAGCCCATACACACTGACACCATTAAGAAACTGCTATAAAAACTAAAACCCTGCTCTACCTCAGCTGACAGTCTTCCACCACACTACCTCAAAAACTGGCTGCTAACTCAGTCACCTACCCAGTCAGTATTCTTATAAACAGGTCTTTGTCTGAATCAGAAGTACCTACCATATGGAAACAATCTAGCATCACCTATATCCACAAAGGAGGCAACTCTTTTGATCCATCCAATTCTGTCTTATATCCATCTTGTTACCCATATCCAAAATTCTCGAGAGAGGTATCCATCAGCAGGTAATGCAATATCTATTGCAAAACAACCTTTTAACCAAAACCCAACATGGCTTCCAACCTAGCCACAGCACAGCTAAAACCCTATAACCTTTTACAGACACTGTGAACAAGGCCAGAGATGCATGATGCTATAGAGTCTTAATATTCCTTGATCTCCCCAAGGCCTTTGACACAGTTTCTCACCCCTTACTTTTGAACACACTGTCTAACTTAGGTTTCTCATATAACACAGTAAAATGATTTCAGAGCTACCTCAAGGATCATAAACAAGCAGTGAAATGGTCCAATGAACTCTCACCCTTTCTCTACAACCCTACTGGAGTCCCTCAAGGCTCCATCCTAAGACCCCTCTACTCTAACATTTTCACAAATAACCTTCACACTGCCTCTCATCCTGGGAACCTCATTCAGTACGCTGATGATTCCACCATAATCTGTACTGTTCAATCACTACCAGAACTACTTTCAAAAACTCAACAGTCCTTTACTGAAGTTGAAGCTTGGCTAAGAAATGCCCAACTCTTTCTTAATCCAAAGAAAACAAAACTAGTACTCTTTCATCCCAAAAACACCTCCCCTGTCACTGATCATTTCAACATCCTTGCATCTGACAACACTGTTATAGAAATAGTGCAGGCAACCAAATTTCTAGGTGTCATCATTGACAATAAACTGTCATTTGACCCCATATACAGCAAAAATATAAAGAAAACTCATCAAAAGCTGGGACTCTTATATAGAAACAAACATTTCTTTACTGCAGCAACCAGAACTACCCTTACAAAAACATTTTTACTTCCCTCCCTTCTTTATGGTGCCCCTATCCTAACTAATTTACAAACTTCTACCCTAAGCAAGATGGAACAGTGCTACAACAAAGTTGCAGAGTTTGCCACAAACAATAAATATCACATCACACACATATCACTGTAAACCACTCCAAGAATTAAACTGGCTTGAACTCCCCAACCAACATGCCTTTATTCAGCTATCCACCTTGCACAACCTTATTTTCAAGCCTACTGCCTTCCCTGCAATAGCCAATCTAGTCACAATTTTCACACCAAATCGATCCCTACAATCAGAAGACAAAAATATCTTAGCTATCTCAAAACCTACAAGAAAACCAGGTCACTCTCTGTATTCATACTCTTGTCTCTATACTTTGGAATTCACTACCTCTAGCTATCAGGCCTATGCCTAGACTAACCCATTTCAAAGCCTCTTTAAAAAATCATCTCAAAAATAAATGGGCCTGCTCCTGCATAAAGCCTGCCTAATGCTCAGGTCTTCCTCTTCTTTCCCACTAGCCTCGTCCTAAGGCTCTTCTCTGTTTCTATACCATATCCTTAAGCTAGGCTGTATTGCTTCTATTATTCTTAACTCTCTCTCTCTCTCTATCGGCATTACTAACTTTTTGGCTGCTATTTACCTAACTGAAACTAACATTCTATTCTTCATGTACTATAACAGTCAATGTCACACATCGCGCTACCTATTTTTGAACACTATCTACATCATGTATGGTGAGAGTGGCCATCATTGTCTATAGTGTTTTAACTCTATAAAATTGTCTACATGTGTAGTAATATATTGCAACATTTTGTAACATAGTTTGTTCTTTCAATTTATTTTTGTATAGTAGTTCTAATGTAATTTGTATTGTATTGGATTATACTGTATTTGTATTGTACTATATGTGGAATTTTTCTCCCCGGGCCACTGCTGAAAATGGGTTTTGTAGACCCAGTCAGACCACTCTGGTAAACAAATGTCAAATAAATCAATGGAATATAAAATTTCAGACAAGAAGACAAAAAGAGAAATTAAAAAAAAAACAGCATTAAGGTACTTGCACTATGGGGTGGGGTGGGAGCCAAACAACAAATTCCATGATAATAGAGATATATAGAGTAATAAGATGGAGATTGGGCCAAGGGAGGGTCCTATACTATTAAGGTATTTGTACATTAGGTGGGTTGGGAGATGAAAGAGTAATACCTTAGAATAAGGAAATAAAGTAATATGCTGGAGATAGGACCCATGGCAGAGAATCAGAAAAAAAGATAATAGTAACAATTAATACAGGATGAACAGAGTTGCAAGCTTACTGAGGGGGTTAACATGGTTTTGAGCAGGAGCATTGCCAGTTATTAGCCAAGTAGCACTTGAGAAGAGTTTTGAATTTGTAGGGGGTTTGATATGCAATGATTGTTTGGGGAACTAGGTTCCAGATTTTGGTAATGTGGTTTGAGAATAAGGCATCTCTGTGCTTATCATTGGCTTTAAAGAGTTGTAGAAGTTTATCAGATGAGCGGAGGGTTTTATTTGCTAGAGTACAGTTTTACTAGGTTTTTACGTTGTGAACATTTATCTGGTAGGTAGATAGTGGAATGCAAATAAGGTATAGTAGGTTTGGGAGTTCTAGCCATTCTAGTCTGTGAAGAGCAGAACAATGATGTGTTCTGTGAGGGAGGTTGGTATCAAACCTGGCCATTTTATTGTAGCAGGCTTCCAGTTTATTTAGGTTTGTTTTCTTTAGATTAGTGAAAATAGGGCAGGCATATAACACAGTAGATAGGAGATGGTTTTGGACAATATCTGTTTTAGTGGATTGGGTGTGGAATGGTTTGGCTCTATAGAGTGCCCCAAGTTTTGTGTGGACATTTTTGATTGTTTGGGATACGTGCATGGCATAACTAAGGGATTTGTCAATGGTGACACCTAATAGTTTGATGTGGTCTACTGGCTCTAGTTTGGTATTGTTGGTGGAGTAGATGGTGAATGTGATGGGGGAAAGAGAACTTTTATTGTTGGTGAAAACTAGCAGTTTGTTTTTTTTGGGGGGGTTGAATATTAGTTGATTGGTGGACAGGTAGTATTCAACATCGGTAAATGTACTTTGTGTTTTGTGTAAAAGTTCAGTGATTGAGATGGCTGAGCAGTTGAACTTGGAGTCATCATCATATTGTATGATGTGGTAGCTGACCTGAGATCATTTGTAAGGATTGTAAAAAGGAGTGGGTCTAGTATGGGGCTTTGTCTTGCCATTTAACAGCTTGCTGTCTGTCTGACAAGTTGCTACAGATCCTTGATAGGGTGGATTGTGAGTACTTTAAGATACCTAGTTAGTGAAGATGTTTTTTCCGTGAGACAGTGTCGAATGCTTTTGACATGTCTAGGAAAACAGATGAGACATAAAGGCCATTGTTTCTTGCCTGGTTGATTATTTCTGGGAAACTAAGTAGGGTGGATGTGGTGCAATGGTTAGGTCTCAAGCCGTGTTGGGTATCTGACAGGAGGTTATTATTCAGTAGACAGGGAAGGATTTGTGAGTGTATACATTTCTCAAGATGTAGCAGGTCCAGATGGAATAGGATATAGAATGTATAAAAATTTAATGGAATGGCAAAAATAATACTAGTTACATGCTTTCAATGAATGCTTAAATTAATGTTTTTGTTTTAAGGAAATATTTAATGAAATATTAAAATTCATATGGAAAGAAAACTGAAAAAGAAGATATAAAAAACTGGAGACCAGTAGTACAATAGACCGATTATAAGATTTTTATGAAGGCAAAGTCAAACAAGATTGGAAAATAAGATGAAAAATATAATAGAATAAAATGTATATGGTATGAAAGGAACGGGGTGTCAAGAATTGCTGGTGATGATAAAGAGAATTTGCGAAAGACATTTTAAATAGAAGAAATTATGTGATGTGTATTGTAATTGATATTAGCGAAGCTTTTGATTTAGTAGAGCATAAGACATTATGGGAATTAATGGAGGTGTATAATTTTAGTGGTAAAATTAACAATGTCTGTATGACAGTATATAGTAATAGTAAGATAAATGGTTAAGTAAAGAAATAAGGATGAGTAATGGAATAAGGCAAGGTAGCCTTATAAGGGGTATATTATTTGCTTTAGTTATATTCATTAGTTATGAATATGGTAATAAGTAAGGTGAATTGTAAAACAGAAAATGCAAACAGGTGTAGATATTCCAGTTTTGATTACATATGCAGATGAGATTATTATAATAATTAAAAGTAACTTATGTATGAAAGAAGCCATATTTTGTGTAGTAGATTGTTTCAAAGAAATATGTATGACACTAAATAATAAACTAAGTCGAACACAGTAGTGAAAATCTGTTAAGGGAATTGAAGGAAATTTATTGTTTATGGAGGACATATTGATTATTTTAGAAAACGTTAACTTGATAAATTCTGTATTAATGGGAAAGATAGCTTATTTATCAAGTGTGTTTATGATTCCAAGAATGTATGAAAAACAACTATTACAAGTCAATTATACGGATCTAGATTTATGTCTGTTTAATGAATATTAGTAATGTATATATAACAGGAATTGATATAGAAATTTGTGTAACTAGTTATTTGTTTTAGTTAATGTGTTTGTTCTTGAATATACATTTCAATAAAAATATGAAAAAAATGAAAGAACATGAAAGAAACCAGGCACATACATAGGCAGATCAAGAGTCAATTATAACACCAAATACTGAAAAACTGTATTTACTGAAGTAAACATAAAGCATTATTTGATAGAAAATGGACTGTGCCATACTTAATAAAATGTTATAGACATTGTTAATGCTTGTAACACTGTGAATTTTAGCTCATGGAATGCATATAAAATGGATATGATTTTTAACTAGAGAAAAGGATGTTGTATATGGGGGGAGTTATATTTTGAAATACATTAACCCCTAACTACAGGAAGATGCATAATGGTATGGTAGACTTTTTTCTAGAAGTCAGAGAAAATATGTTATGGATGCTGGTGATACATCCACAGGCTCTAGGTTCTTTAGGAAGTATTATGGTGAGCATCTATGTCTTGCAGACACTCTCAAGAATCTCTTAATTTGTAGTCAAGTGACTTAAGAATTACATCACTCTGATAAGATGAACATTGCAATCTACAATGGTAGGCCAGAATCTATAAATATACTTATTTTAATGCTTCTGTCTATTTTATTTTCTTAGGTCAAGTAATCTAAATTATGAAGCTCAAGAGCAAATATATCTGTTATGTTCAAATGAGAAGTATTTTCATATGGTATCACTCACAAAGAAACACAGAAGCTGCAATTAGTACTCTGTGGGCAATTTTATGCATAAATTGCATAAATAAAATAATTTGTTTTAGAAAAGTTCTGCTAAATGCATAAAATCTATAAATAAACCAAGGTATTTCAGAAATACATGTGCTAAAAGCAGAAAAATAGAATAAATTTTCCCAGAGTCCATATTAAATCGGACTGCCCTGGCTACATTTTGTTTACTTATGGTACTGTGTATTACAAGTTATTTATAGTAGGCAGCCACTTACTTGGCATTAATCATTAAAACCTATAATTAACACGTACATGTGGCCAGAAATACAATCCAATCAATGCATCTCTTGAATAGTTGATGGTATTAGCTGTCCTTTATGACACACTGCAGCCATTTCATTGATTATCTAGAATTTACTTGCCTAGATCTGGAAGATTATTTACCTTTTCTTGTACTACGTGACCTCTTGTTCTTTCTTTTGACCTCTATCTCATTACAACTTGCGCTGGCGCCATTTTTTTCTTTTTTCCTACTTTCTACTTTATTTCATGTTGTAATATCCACTGATGTAACTTGTAATACTGTTCTTTACCTTTCCTTTTATTAGTCATTTTTCTTGTAGATACTTGTTGTCATAACAACATCCATTTATTCCCGTGCACCCTCTAATACCAGTGGCAAGAGTCACTTTAACTCTGTGCTGACATAGAATATAGCAGTTGAATGATGCTATAATTTCTTCAATACAAAGAAGTGTTACATGAGATGATTAATCAGGATTAAGATGCATATATGGTATTTATATTAAATGAAATTTCAGTGCAGAGAACTATGAAACACTTACCTTTGAACAGCCAAAGGAAGCTCTGGAGTATCATATTAAGTCAAAAACTGAATGGCCTTTCAGTACATAATGGTATCCTATAAAGCAACAATGAGAAATTCTCCATCTATTGATAATCTCTGCTAATAACAATAACTGGAACAATTAGTGACACGAATAAAGAAATTTGCAATCATGCATCTTTCATGTGGACTTATAGAAGGTGGTTATACAAGTTGCACTGAAAATACCAAAAAATCTCTGCAACCAAAATAAGTGCAAACTTAAAAAAAATTAGAATATCATGATTCACAGCAGCAGATGAGACAAGGATTTTTTGTGCATGTGTGTGTGTGTTCTTAAGCTTAATTACATGTTTAAAATATTAAACCTTATAGTAAGTTAGTGCAAGACAGAATGTAAAGGCAGATTAAAGGAGCTAACATTTATTTTCAATGGTCATGTATACATTTTGTTACCAGCTCTGAATTCAGCAAAGTATCAGATGTATGAGTTGTTTAACAATACAGCGCTACATTGTTAAGAAAGGTCTCTGACTGAAGTGGAACTATAAAAATTCACAGTAGACTTGCCCTGTCTTTCCACTTCCTGCAGCACAGGATATATAATTTTAATTCATTAAGGACTGTCTACACTTAACTGATGCAGTTTTACTTTTCTGTCATGTTCATCACTCTTAAAGTGAAGACATACTCCTTGCGTCACCTTTTAATTCTACCCATTTTTTTCGGAATCCTTTTGTAACACCACTTTAATGTAGAACATTGCCCTTGTATGTCAAATATATGTAACACACTTAAAAAGTGGTTATAAAAACAAACACTTTTTTTCAGTTCTTTCAGTTCCCTATATATTGCAGATAGGATGCAAAAAGATTATCCCCACTCACAAATTGCCTACCATAGTTAGGTGAAAAACTGCAGTTCAGAAACAACTATGGCTGCAGTGTGAAAGACCTCATTGTTGGCTCGTTACAATATTTTTGAATTGCTTTTGTTTAACATTAGCACTCTCAGACCTGAAGGCAGTAAAGTTTTCCCTGCGGGCCCATTCATCACTTTGGCCAAAGCCCCCTACACAGTCACCCAACAATAAACACCCCCACCAGTCAATCACAGTGCAGAAAAACTCACCATTCAACCATGCACATGCTCCAACACACAAACACACATCCTGACCCTCGAGTCCCTACCTAACTCCCCCAGCATCACCAATGAGGCAGACTCACACACACACACACACACACACACACATATATACACACACACACACACACACACACACACACACACACACACACACACACACACACACACACACACACAAATTCATCCATTATCATTTATGCCCCTACAGAATTGCACGCACACAAAAACACACACAAACACAAGCATGAACACATCTGCACCCATATCCACACTAACAGAAACCCTCACCCTGTGTCTTTGCTAAACTTAATTGCACCAAGACTGCTTCCATAGGAGTGAATAGATGACCACTGTCTTTGATGGCATTAACTTTTTCCTTCAACAGTACAAAATAACACAGCCCAGAAGTTCTTTTAATTGCTCATCAGCATAAATTGGGAACCATAGGCATTTCCAGGGGAAACCTTTTTTTTAATTAGTGTTAGCCACTCCCCCAGATTGCCATATTTGCATGTGGCTTGACCTTTAGGATCACTGTCAGTACTGCGTATTCAGTCAGTGGGAAGCCTCAGAGGTTGGGAGATCTAAGAATCACAAAGACTTACTATGAATGGAAAAAGGGCCAGGGTCAGCGACTTCCTCCAAACATATTCTTCCAGTCTATCTAGTCTATCTACTTATGTCTACTTTCATCATTCTCTTATTAACTGCCTCTCACATCCCTGCAAATACATATATATATATATATATATATATATATATATATATATATATATATAAATAGATATGTAATTTAAACATAGAGTAGACAAGCATCTCCTCATGATACAGAAGTCCAACAACACAGCCAAGTGTCCATGTCCGGTTCCCTATTTCAATCCCATTCAAACTCACTGACAACCTACATCAACCTCAACCACAGCCTCACCTCAGGCTTTGTCTCAACCAAATGATGCACTGCTACAGGCATTCCTCTCCACAAAGGAGGAACCACTACAGACCCTGAGAACTATCGCCCCATTAGCCCTACAAGTCTGCTTTGCAAAGCTATGGAATGCATCATCATGGACCTAATAAACAAGGATATAGAGAATTCCTAAACTCTGGATCCCACACAGTTTGGTTTTGTGACGGGTAGATCATGCCTGCTCAACTTGGTCAGCTTCTTTGAGTCAATCTCCAGAGCTGTGGATGAAGGCAAGGTGGTTCATATAGCCTACCTTGATCTGGCCTAGGCCTTTGATACCATTCCTCACTCAGGAATCATAGAAAAACTCACTAAGCTAGACATCAACCCCTATATCACTAGTTGGGTTGCAAACTGGCTCACAGGTAGAACCCACAGTTTGAAAGTAGCTGACTCCAAGTCAGACTGCCGACCAGTCACAAGTGGAGTCTCACAGGGTTCGGTCCTGGGTCCTCTCCTGTTTAGTATCTACTTCTCTGAAGTCCAGGCCAACATGAAGGGACTTTGGCTGACAAAGTTCGCACATGATTGCAAGTTGGGAGCTATTATTAACTCCCCGAGTGATGCTGACATCCTACAGAAAGGCCTCACAGAGACCAATGACTGGTGTCAGAACCATGGCCTTAAGCTCAATGCCAAAAAATGTGTTGTCATCCCCTTTGGGGAAAAACACGGTTCCCATTAATTACCACATCGATGGTAGTCCACTGAACACAGAAGACATTATAAGAGATCTGGGAACACAGGTTGACAGCAACCTCTCTTTTGACCACCACATTGCCACTGTGGTCAGAAAGTCCTTCTATGTTGCACATCTCATTACTAAGGGTTTTGCATCCAGGAAAAAAGAGGTTATTGTCTCCGTGTACTCTTCCCTCATTAGGCCAGTCATTGAGTACAATGCCCCATTTGGCAAGTGCCGCGCTAGACACCTGCAACAACTGGAGAGGCCGCAGAAGTACCTCACAAAGAGGATCCTAGGCCTTAAACATTTGTCCTATATGGACAGACTAAAAAAACTCCAACTATTCTCTGTCTCATATCGCCTACTTAGAGGCAATCTCTGCTTGACTTACAAAGCCATGTCTGACCCAGCTCTATTAGAAATGCTACCTCTAAAGAAATCCCAATCCCTCCGCACCACATGCTCCATTAACCTCAACCTCATCACCACAATCAACAGAACATGCTGGAGGGACAGGTTCATAACCCAGAGACTGCCCATGCTCTGGAATAGACTTTCCATACATGTCAAGCAGAGCACCTCACTAGCCCTCTTCAAGAGAAATCTTGATGAGTGGAGGGGAAATAGAAAATTCACCACAGGGATTATTCCAGTGGCTTTACTCAACAAAGACACTGGGAACTAAGGTCAGGTGGCACAATGCCAGGTTAATCCTATGGGATAATCCCATGTACATCCAGGCAAGATTGTTACTACAGCCTGATTCCTTAAAGTGATCTAACCTCTCCTGCAGTATTTATTTTATTATTTATTTATTTTATTTTGTTTGCTTGTTTGTTTTTGTTGACCAGAAAAGCCCAACTGGCATTGACCCATTTTCAGTGGAGGTCTGGGAGAAAAGCTCCAATAAAGACACAATTTTGATATAACTTTAATGTAATACAGGTAACACAGGGTATGGATGGAGAGATAATAACATCAGCAAGCAAAGGAGAGTAGTATTGCTGGAAATGAATTCATCCTCTAGTCTTGTTGATTGCCTTCACAAGGTAGACTTTGTTTTTACAAAATCTCACCAAGATGACACTGTTATCTAGACTATAATTTATATAGGATATATCATGGAAAGAAGTAGGTTAAACAATAAAAAAAGACAGCTGGGTGCACAAGTCCCAGGATATAGGTGCATTGGTGCCAGGACTGGAAAAAATGACAGTGTAAAATTCTCAACACATGGAAACCTTCCTACTATGGGGGTCGACGAGGCTCAGGAGGAGGATGCCCCACTCATAGAAGAAAATAGTCCACAAAAAACATAAAAACTGACAGGCCAAAGAGAGCCATAAAGATATTAGAGTGGACTACTGAGTATAAGAAAGAAATTATTTATTGTTACTATTATGCAAGAAGTCCTGAATTTCCAGATAGAAGATATTCAAACAGATTATGAGAGAAATTACAGGAAAGAAAAATACTTGCAAAGTTATGTTCATTAATACAACAGATTCATGAAAAACATTATACAGACCAAGAAACCTTGGGCTGTTTGGAAAAAGAAGAGACTAAGGAAGAGAGAAATTATAAACAACAACACTAAGAGATTTTGAAAGGTATTAAAAAGAAACATGGACATGGAAAAGAAAGAGATCTGATATGGTGTAATATTTATGTAACGGAAAAAGCTAAATTAATCAATACAAAAAAAGCAACTCCAAAGATATTTGAAGAGAAATAGAGACAAAGGCACCCAGATATGGAAAAATTTGCAATACAAAAAATAAGATCAAAAAGGAAAAATGTAGTAAAGTAGAAATTAAAGAAATAGAAGCTTATGTTATGGACCCCAAATGTTAGAAGTCTGGTAAAACAAATGAATACAGTAATCAAGACTATTAACAGAAATGCATGTGATATAATAGAACTGCATAGGATATATTACTGTGTAATAACAGATAAAGTGTCACTGACAAAATCACAGAGCAATAAGGGAAAAGAATGGAATAAATCAAATGCCATCATAGAAGCACTGATTAGAGAAAACTATACAGCAATTAAAACAAGAAGTGCCACTGTTAGAAGGGTATAACAGAGGGAACAGATCAATAAAAACATTGACGTGATAAAAGCAGCATGCAGTATCAGGACAGACTAGGATCTATCATACACTATTGCAAATGTTGGTCTTTCGGATTTTCCTGGTTAGGGGTCGCCACAGCGGCACAGTTAGACAGAGGCACAGTATACTAACCTCGAAAAAGGGCATAGCAAAATGAATTTAAAATGGGTGGCGAAAGCCAAACACATTCTGGCTAGGCTTATAAATGCCCTAGGGCAGATAGGGTAGTATGAACCTATGAACCTATGAACCTGTGGAACTCCGATCCGCTAATGATTGGCAGCAGATTTTTACGGTGCTGAGTTGCCAGCACGGCACCCAACCTTCAATGAAGGCACACCCATTCATGCATGTCTTTTGGAATGCCACTTGACTGCAGGAAGGGCATGCAGACACCACACAGAAGGCAGTCCCCGCACTCCAGCCAAGAATCGAATGGGAGAACATCATACACTATTGCAAATAATAAACTAAAAATATCAGCACAAGCACAAAAGCTTAGAAGAGATACAGATAAATATAAAGGAAAAGTACAAAATAAACAATTCATTGATGACCCAAAAAAAGTTTTATAGAGAAATGGGAAACAAGGCAAAAGGAATCAAAACACCACCAAAAAAAGAAGAAATAGATAAAGTTTGGAGAAATAGACCCTGTGGAACATAAAGATGCTAAATGGATAGAATAAGTAAAAGAAATAATAAGAAATTCAAATGTACAGGATATAAAATGGGACAAAGCAACAGCCTGAGAGACTGAAACAAAGTTAAGAAAAGCTTCTAAATGGAAAACTCCAGGCCCAGCTGCAGTACCTAACTTCTGGTTAAAAGTATTAACATCTTTACATGAAGACTGAGCCATGAGTAAGAACTATTTATATGCATACCCTGAACAGACACCAGCCTGGTTAACAACAGGAAAAACAATACTCCTACTTAACAGCAAACCTGCAAGCTATACTAAAAACTATCGACCAATAACTTGCCTTCCAGTAACGTATAAACTATACGCTGGAATTGATGCCAACAGAGTTTATAGTCATTTAGAAGAAAACTCAGTCATGGCAACAGAACAAAATGGTAATAAAAGAAAGTCATATGGAACAAAGGATCACTTGATGTTAAATAATGTCATAATGGAGAACTGTAAAAAAGGGAAGAATCTAAGTATGGCATGGATAGACTATAAAAAGCATTTGACAGTATCCCACATTCATTGATAAAGAAGTGCTTAAAACTGTATAAGATACACCCTATACTGATCAATTACATTATAGCGACCATGAAACATTGCCAAACCACTCTGCAATTAAGCCATGATAAAGGGCAGATTATTATTCCAGGGATAAAAATTCAAGGGAGGATATTTCAGGGTGACTCTCTTTCACCTCTGCTCTTTCGTCTTGCCCTTAATCCATTAGCTGTCTACTTAACAGATTAGGTCTTGGCTGTAATTTGGCTTCCAGAAAACAGCAAAGTATAAAGACTTCTCATCTTCTTTTTGTAGATGACTTAAAACTATATAGTTCATCAGATGAGGAATTGAAAGCACAAGTGGTTTCAAGTGCTTTCATCAAAACGTTTTCAGATGATATAAGAATGTCATTTGGTCTTGATAAATGTGCAAATGCAATCTTTAAAGCAGGAAAAATGCAGCACCAGGAAAACATCAGCTGGGCAGGAATGTGATATAAAAGAACTTGAGTAAAAGGGAGTGTATAAATATTTGAGAATTTATGTAGGATCAACAATAAACCCTGAACAAATGCAAATAAATCTCAGTAAGGAATATTTTAGAAGGCTTAAATTAATACTAAAACCAGCATCAACATCTAGGAATCTTCTCCTCCTACCACCCAACACTACAACCTGTGAGAGATGCACTTATATAGCCAAACTGGAAGCAAAGCTCTCATCACCCAAGACTGGACTAGACAGTCAAGAGGAGAAGATAAACATTTGCACCACAACACACTCATCACATAGTCCCTCAAAACCTACACCACCGAAACACACATATAGAAACACAAAACACACACCCCTACATTCATGGAGGCTCTCAAAAATCTGCTCAAGCAACAGAGACCTCCCAAAGCAGAAACACAATCAACCTCCACCCCCCAACACAACCCAAATGACACATAGCCCACAAACTCAGTGTGCCACTCAACCACAGCCCATAAGGCATAACAACATACCCAACACTCTAGTCATAGGTGACTCTGTAGTCAGGCACACTGATGTTCCACTCACCAGGCTAAACAAGGAGAAAGGTACTGTCAGCTGCCTGTCGAGTGCCAGGATCCACCACATAAAGCACACACTCAGGTCACTCCACAAGTACAAATATGACTCTGTCATTGTCCATGTTGGTGTGAATGACCTGAGACGTACCTCCCTGGACTACATGAGAAGAGACATGGAGGAGCTCACCGATCTTATAGCCCAGGCAGGTATGACCCTAGCCCTGAGTATCATACTATCATCACCCAGAATGATACCACAGTACAAGGACAAAATGATTGACTTCAACAACTGGCTAAGCTTCTAGTGTTATTCTAAGGGGATACAGTATCTGTCTGCCTGGGATGACATGATCAACAGATCACGATGCTTTGCTAGAGATGGCCTGCACCTGGGATTCTGGATACTGGCTAAGGCTCTTGCCACCCCTATAGTGCCTTTTTTAGGCAAGTTTCAAATGACAAATTCAGCAACATAACCGGTACAAGCAGACAAAATCTGAGGGTGATGTTACTCAGTGCTAGAAGTCTAAACCTCAAAATGCATTCACTCGAGGCACTCCTTAAAATGGAGAACATCGACATCTGTGCAGAGACAGAGACCTGGTTCAAGGCTCCAGAGAGCACCCCTGCATTACCAGGCTATAATTCATACCATAACTTTCGTCCACCTAACCTGGACAGAAACACTAAAGGCGGAGGAGTCTCCATATTCATTAAGGATATCCACACCTCCAGGCTAGTTGCTCGGCATAATAGGTTCATAGGTAGGTACTAGGCTATCGGCCCTGGGGCCTATACAAGCCCAGCCAAAAAGGTACCCTGGCTTTTGCCACCCAAGAAAATTATTTTCCTGTGCCACTGTCGAGCAGAGCCACAGAGGTGATCCCCGGGGTGAATTTCCTATTTCACATCCAATCATCAAGATTTTTCTAGAAGAGTGCTAATGAGGAGCTTTGTTTGATATAGATAGGTGGTTTATTCCAGAGTATGGGAAGTCTCTGGGGCAGGAATCTATCCCTCCGGCATGTTCTGTTTATTGTGGTGACAAAGTTTAGGTCCCAAGAGAGAGTAGCTCGGAGGGATTGGGATTTCTTTAAGTGGAGCATGTCCAACAGCTCTGGGTTTGACATAGCTTTGTATGTTAGACAGAGATCACCTTTGAGTAGGCTATATGCAACGGAGTAAAGCTGGAGTTTTTTTAGACGGTCTGCGTAGAGCATCTGTTTGAGGCCAGTAATCCTCTTTGTGAGGTATTTCTGCAGCCTTTCCAGTAGTTGTAGATGTCTTGTGAGGTACATACCAAAAGGGGCGTTGTACTCTATAATGGGTCTAATGAGTGATGAGTAGAGGGGAACAATAACCTCTTTTTTTCTGGATGAGAAAGCTTTTGTGATGAGGTGTGCCATGTAGAAGGATTTCCTGACTACTGTGGCGATGTGATTATCAAAGGAGATACTACTGTCCACCTGGGTCATAAGGTCTCTTATCACACTTTCAGTGTTAAGTATACTACCGCCTATGTTGTAGTTCATGGGTACAGAGTTTTTACCAAAAGGGATGGCAATGCACTTTTTGGCATTGAGCTTGAGGCCATGGCTTTGACACCAGGCATCTGTCTCAGTGAGGCCCTTTTGTAGGATGTCCACATCGTTAGGAGTTTTGATTATGGCTCCTAGTTTGCAGTCATCTGCGAACCTCATTAGCCAAAGACATTCTGTGTTAGCCTGCACTTCAGAAAAGTAGATACCAAACAGGAGAGGATGCAGGAATGAACCCTGTGGTACTCCACTTGTCACTGGTCTGAAGTCGGATTTGGAGTCTGCTACTTTCACAGTGTGGGTTCTGTCAGTGAGCCAGTTGGTAACTTATCTTGTGACATAGGGATTTATACCTAGTTTAGTGAGTTTATCTATAATTCCAGAGTGGGGGATAGTGTCAAAAGCCATGGCAAGATCTAGATAGGCTGTGTGAACCACCTTACCCTTGTCTACGTCTTTGGTGACTGCTTCAAAGAAGTCTATCAGGTTTAGGAGACATGATCCGCCTTTTACAAACCCGAACTGGGTGGGATCCAGAGTTTGAAGATTACCAATGTCTTTGTTTATAAGTTCCATGATGACACGTTCCTTGACCTTGCAGACCAGGCTCGTCGGGCTAATGGGGCAGTAGTTTGCGGGGTCCATGGTGGCTCCCCCCTTGAGTTACAGCACAACGGCACTAAATATACAGAACCAACTGGTATTGCCAACATCCTGGCAGATAGGTTCAGTGCTAACTTTACCCCACTTTCACCTCCTAAAGGGCCCATCTCTATACTGGAAGAATTCAAAGTTCCTGTAATCATGGCTGCACAGATAAAAAACACACTCTCCAAACACTCTCCAAAGCCAAGAACACAGCATCCATAGGGCCTGACAACATCCCAGGCTGTGTTATACATGAACTACAGAATGAACTGGCACCCCACCTAAGCACCATGTTCAGTAATAGCCACACCTCAGGCTTTGTGCCCACTGAATTGCAAACAGCAACGGTTATCCCACTCCACAAAGGGGGAGCCACCACAGACCCCGGAAACTACTGCCCCATTAGCCTAACGAGCCTGGTCTGCAAGGCCATGGAACGTATCATCATGGAACTTATAAACAAAGACATTGGTAATCTCTAAACTCTGGACCCCGCCCAGTTTGGGTTTGTAAAAGGCAGATCATGTCTCCTAAACCTGATAGACTTCTTTGAAGCAGTCACCAAAGCCGTAGACGAGGGTAAGGTGGTTCACACAGCCTATCTAGATCTCGCCAAGGCTTTTGACACCATCCCCCACTCTGGAATTATAGATAAACTCACTAAACTAGGTATAAATCCCTATGTCACAAAATGGGTTGCCAACTGGGTCACTGAGAGAACCCACATTGCGAAAGTAGCAGACTCCAAATCTGACTTCAGACCAGTGACAAGTGGAGTGCCACAGGGTTCAGTCCTGGTTCCTCTCCTGTTTGGTATCTACTTTTCTGAAGCACAGGCTAACACAGAAGGTCTTTGGCTAACAAAGTTTACAGATGACTGCAAACTAGGAGCCATAATCGAAACTCCTAATGATGTGGACATCCTACAAAAGGGCTTCACTGAGACAGATGCCTGGTGTCAAAGCCATGGCCTCAAGCTCAATGCCAAGAAGTGCATTGTCATCCCCTTTGGTAAAAACTCTGTACCCATGAGCTACCACATAGGTAGTAGTCTATTTAACATCGAAAGTGTGATAAGAGACCTTGTGACCCAGGTGGACAGTAGTCTCTCCTTTGATAATCACGTTGCCACAGTAGTCAGGAAATCCTTCTACATGGCACACCTCATCACAAAAGGTTTCTCATCCAGGAAAAAAGAGGTCATTGTTCCCCTCTACTCGTCACTCATTAGACCCATTACAGAGTACAATGCCCCTTTTGGTATGTACCTCACAAGACCTCTACAACAACTGGAAAGGCTGCAGAAATACCTCACAAAGAGAAATACCAGCCTCAAACAGATGCCCTATGCAGACCATCTCAAAAAACTCCAGTTTTACTCCGTCACATATCGCCTACTCATAGGCAATCTCTGCCTATCATACAAAGCTATGTCAAACCCAGAGCTGTTGGACATTGTCCACTTAAAGAAATCCCATTCCCCCCAAGCTACATGCTCTAGGGACCTAAACCTTGTCACAACAATAAACAGATCATGCTGGAGGGATAGATTCCTGTCACAGAGACTTCCCATACTCTGGAACAAACTACCTATCTATATCAAACAAAGCTCCTCATTAGGACTCTTTAAGAAAAATGTTGATGATTGGATGGGAAATAGGAAATTCACCCTGGGGATCACCTCTGTAGATCTACTCAACAGGGGCACAGGAAAATAATTTTCTTGGGTGGCGAAAGGGTACCTTTTTGGCTAGGGTTATATAGGCCCTAGGGCCAATAGCTTAGTACCTACCTATGAACAAAGTCCAAGCTATAAACCAATTTGCTCTTCCTGTCCTAACTTACAGTTTTGGAGTGATTGACTGGGCCCAAAAGGTGTTTGACAGTTTGGACAGGAAAACAAGGATACTTCATGCTCATCATGATTTATAAACATTAGTGCATATCAAGACTATATCTATATATTCCACATTCCAAAGGAGGGACGGGCCTCCATGAAACTGATTACATGTATAGGTCTGCGATAGTGGGACTGCATACATATCTGCTGACCTCACAAAACCCGAATGTAGTGAAAGTCTTGAAACATGAGAACAAGTCTAAGATGACTTCCCTGCTTAGTTTAGCAGGAGTATATCGGCATCAAGTGGGAATGGAAATCAAACCAGAAGAAGATAAAAATCAGGTAGCAACAGAATGTGCCAAAAAACAAAGAAAGAATATAAGGTGAAGGATCAGATGATAAGGCAAGAAATGTGGAAAATGCATAAATATAGTTGCAAGTATTGGAAAATCTTGGAACAGCCTCATGTTGATCAGGACTGAATGCGGGAATGGTTAAGGAGAGGTGAATTTAAACCAGAAGACAAAAGGTTAGTATTGGCAGCTCAAGATAGTAGACTACTTACACATTGGTTTACAGAGTCCATGGAACATGTGGGAAAAACAGACAAATTTAGATTTTGTAAAACAGAATTGGAAACAGTTGCACATCTTGTTGCTGGTTGTGATATACTAATGGCAGAAGTACTGTAAACTGAAAGGCATAATAATGTAGCAGAATTGTTGCATTGGGGATTGAGCAAATATTATAATATTGAAGTAGCTGAAAAACACTTGAAATATGAGCCAGAAAGCATCATAGAAAATTATGAAGATGGGATCATTCATTGCCAACAGTTCAAAAAAAGATGCAAGAAACTCAGATATGGCAGTCCACGAAAACAAGACAAAAGTAGCATTGATTATTGAAATCGCTATATCCATTGACTACAGTGTCTAACACACAGAGAGACACAAAGTCATAAAATATCAGGATTTGAAGGCAGAAATGATGGCAGTGTGGAAGAAAGATGCCCAGATAGTTCAGTAGTGGGAGCAGCAATGAGTCTTATAAAAAATAATTTACAATTGTACTTAGATATGTTACCGGGCGGCCATGGTAGTGCAGTGGTTAGCATTGTCACCTCACAGCAAGAGGTTCTCCAGTTTGATCCTTGGCTGGGGTGCCTTCTGTACGGAGTCTGCATGTCCTCCCTGTGGTCGCGTGGGTTTCCTCTGGGTGCGCCGGTTTCCTCCCACATCCCAAAGACATGCAGTAGGTGGATTGGACACTCTAAATTGGCCCTAGGTGTGAGTGTGTGCATGTGTGTGCTTTCTGTGGAAGGTTGGGCGCTGGGCTGGCAACTCAACACTGTAAAACTCCACTGCCAATCATGAGCGGACAGATGATCCACTATGGCAACCCCTAACCAGGAAAAGCCGAAAGAAGAAGAAGAGTTAGATATGTTACTGATATATATAACTCAGAATAAATTGCAGAAGGAGTCATTACTGGGCACATTGCGGGTGCTGCAAAGAACACTTCTGGCTAACATCAAAGACTGAAACAATACTAATTTAATGAACTTTAATTATACCTTAACTTAGGAATGGAGTCCATTTCTGTCATGGTATTAGAAATCCAAAAGACTTGGAGAAATAAAAAAAACTTGGAATTAACCCATATGTCACTAGATGGGTAGCCAACTGGCTCACCAACAGAATGCATACAGTTAAAGTTGCGGATTCCACCTCTACCAGCAGACTAGTTACCAGTTGTGTACAATGAGGATCTGTGCTAGGCTCCCTACTGTTTGGAATCTATTTCTCAGAAGTCCAGGTGAAAATAGATGGCCAGTGGCTTTTCTAGTTCACTGATGACTGCAAACTGGGTGCAATCATGAGTCCCCCAGTGATGCTGACATACTACAAAAAGGGCTTGCACAGACAAATGATTGGTACCAAAGCCACAGACTTAAACTAAACACAAAAAAATGCATTATCACCCCTTTCAGCAAAGGGGATGTCCCTGAAAATGACAATATTAACAGTACCCCCCCTTACGTCAAACCCCGTGGTAACAGATTTGGGAATACAGGTTGATAGCAACCTTAACTTTGATCACCATTTGTCCACAGTGGTAAAGAAGGCCTTCTACATTGAACATCTCATAAGTAAGGGCATCGCATCCAGAGCTAAGAATTTTATAACTCTCCTGTACTCATCCCTCATCAGACCACTAATAGAGTACAACACTCACTTCTGTATGTACCTCACCAGACACATGCAGCAGCTGAAGAGACCTCAGAGGTTTCTTGCCAAGAAAATTCAGGGTCTCTAACACATGACCAACATGGACAGACTGAAGGCCCTGTCACTGTACTCTGTATCTTATAGGCTGCTGTGAGGTGACTTGTGCCTGGCCTACAGAGCTGTCTTGGACCCTGCCCTAATGGAAATTCTGCACATCCACAAGTCAAATGAGACAAGATTCACTCACTGTAAAGATCTTAACCTAGCATTTGACATTAACAGGACATTCTGGAGAGACAGATATGTCTCCCAGAGTTTGCCACTCCTCTAGAACAAACTTCCAATTTACGTAAAACAGACCTCCTCAATGACCCTATTTAAGCATAACGTAGACAACTGGATGGGAGATGATACATTTCCCCAGGGGTGTCACCTATGTCCCTTTCTGAAATGGGCAGTCAGTGCTGATCTTAGATTCATTCTGCAAATATAGACCATAGAACTTGGTCAATAAGGGAACAAAGGTATAACATGGCTAGGCTTATAAAGGCCCTAGGGTCAATAGCCGAGTAACCTCCTATGAACCTATAAACCTATCTTGATGTAGCTAAAAAACATTGGAAACATAAGCCACAAAGCATTATAGGGAATGATGAAGTTTATCACATGGGTCATGCATTACAAACAGTTCAAAATAGATACTACAAAACCAGATATAGTGGTCCATGAAACAAGGCAAAAGTACTATTGATCATTGAAATTGTTACACCCAGTCATTACAGTGTCTTATGTGCAAAGAAACACAAAGTCATAAAATACCAGGATTTGCAGGCAAAAATGAAGGCAATGTGGAAGAAGGATACCCAGACAGTAAGTAGTAGGACCAATGGGTCTCATAAAAAGAATATATAGTCTTACTTGGGTATGCTACCAATACATGTAGCTCCATATGAATTGCACTGTGTTTCTCACACATAAAATCAGACTTTCCCTTTGGCACTTGCAGTCAATAAATTGTACTCTTGATTCTGTACTTAGAGTGGTACGTGCTTGAATCCAATGTTGACTGACTAGTATGAATGTGTGGTGTCTCTACTGCTAGGTAGGAATGGCTTTACAGAGATATCTGAAGTGTATACTTCCACTCAGGAGAAACACTTTAATCTAGGAGAGGATTCTCTCTTCAGTTTATTCCCCCTTTAGTCCAAACATCTGCTCTGCAACACATAGATGAGGTCAACCTTTCTATGGCTTCTCCCGTGGTGGTTGCCATTGATACAGTATACTCTAGATTTTTTGTTTAATTAGATAAGTGTTTCAATCCAGCATTTGAATCCAGCAATGACTCACTTGTATCATTGCTTGTGTGAATGCAGAACTAGATAGGAATAGCTTCAAGCACAGATCTGATATGTAGAGTTACATTGGGAGATGGCTTACCCATGATTTAGCACATACTTCTGCTTTGCAAAACACTTGATATAACCCTTTCAAATGTGCTAAATCTCACAGTTATCAGCAGACTTCTCCTGTGGTGCTGGTGGTTTGTACAGTGTACTATTGCCTCTGTACTTAGATAAGTAGCTGTTCAAATCCACTAATGACTCACTTGTATCAGCGATTATAAAACTAGTTAGAAATAGCTTCAACCACAGATCTGATGCAGAGATTTACAGCAGGAGAATACTCTGCCACCACTTTCAGCCCCTTTTGGCCCAGACATCTGCTTTGCTAAACAGTGATGAGACCATCCTTTGAACTGAGCTTTAACCCACCCTGGTGTACTAAGACTTTACCTGTGGCAATGGAGACTGATTTAATGCTCTGTAGCATGTGGCAATAGGTAGCAGGTGTTTGAATCTGTTTTCTCTAAATATTATGAGTGTGTGTTACTACAGCCACAGGGATGACCGGATTATCAAACACGTGCTGTGGCTATATCTATTCACACTGTGCTTTCAGTCACTTTTAAGTCACACATATGCCTCACATTACGTTGATGATGTTATGTCTTCATATATATTCTGAATCACCTTTCTAGTAATATTTCACCTGTGTTTTTTTGGGATGAATACATAGTTTTATAGTTTGTGGACTTATATAGGCAGCTGTTCAAATCTAGTATAAGCCAACATTTTATTTATTTATTTTACATTTGTTGACCAGGATAGTCCATCTGGGTGTGAGCCCATTTTCAGCAGAGACCCGGGGAGAAAAGCTCCAATAAAAACAAGAACATTGACAGGTACAGTGTCGGTTTTACATAGAATTTAACAGAAATATCTAGAGACAATAAAGAAAGTACAATATACAAAGGAGAAAGTTATTAAAATATAGTAAAGTCATATATATATATATATATATATATATATATATATATATATATATATATATATATTTTTTTTTTTTTTTTTTTTTGAGGGCAGGGGTCCAAGTTTAGTTGATCATTTGAGTATACTTTAATATGTGTACATATGTATACCCTTACAAAAAAAAAGAAATTATCAAATTATACTCTTATTGTAGGTAGCTGATAGGTGGTGTTAACAAGTGGGAGTGGGGTATACATGGAGACTATAAAATATGGGAGATGAAATCTGATGTGGGCTTATGTGGTATTAGCCTGGCTTGGTGCAGGAGCAGAGTCAGTTGTTAATGAGGTGGTCTTTGAGCAGAGTTTTGAATTGGTGTAGGTTGGTAGCATTTAGGAAATGTTGAGGGACTGGGTTTCAAAGTATAGAAATGTGGTGGGAGTAGAGGGCGTCCCCGGCTTTGTTGTTGCTTTTGGATACTTGAAGGAGTGCTTTGTGCGAAGATCGGAGTTGCCGGGTGTTGGTATATGGTTGGAGTAATTGTTGTAGGGCTGGGGTTCTGTTTGGCTGGTATATTAGTTGGTGAGTAAAGACAAGTTGTGTATAGGTTAGTTGTGGGAATTCTAGCCAATTTATTTGTTGTAGGACAGAGCAGTGGTGGGACCTATATGGGGAGCTAGTGGCGAACTTGGCTATTTTATTGTAGGCTGATTCAAGGTTGGTAAAGTCAGTTTTGTTAAGGTTTGTAAAGATGGGAGAAGCATAGGGAACAGTAGATAAGAGATGAGTCCTGGCGATGCCTAGTCTAGAATTACTAGTTAGGAAAGGATTAATTCGGTAAAGAGAGCCTAGTTTAATGTGTGTTTTCTTAATGGTTTGAGAGAGGTGTAGGTCAAATTTAATTTGCTATCAATTGTGACACCTAGTAATTTGGTATGTGAGCTGGTGTTTATAATTGTGTTGTTGGAGGAGTGGATTTGAAAAGTGGCTGAAGGATTGGGTGTTTTGGTGGGGAGAAAGAGCATGAGTTTGGTCTTGTTTGGGTTCAGTATGAGGTTAGTGTTAGTTAGCCAGGATTCTACTTCTAGGAAGGATTGTTGTGTTATAGTCTGTAGTTGTGTCAGAGAGGGGGCGGAGCATATCAGAGTAGAGTCATCTGCATATTGGATGACAGAGGTGAGAGATGTGGATTTATGGAGTTGATTTGTGAAGATGGTAAAAAGTAGGGGGCCTAATATGGAGCCTTGTGGAACTCCTATGTTAACAGGGAGCAAAGATGATAGCTCCTGTTGCCATCTAACAGCCTGCTGGTGTTTGGTTAGATAGCTGTGGAACTAAGCTAGGGAAGAATGACTCAGATGTAATGTGGCCAGTTCTGACAGCAGTTTTTGGTGGGAAACTGTGTCGAATGCCTTTGAGAGATCTAGAAAGATGGGCGAGACATATTTATTCTGATTTATTGTGTTAGTAAAACTGAGGAGGGCGGTTGTGGTGCTGTGGTGGGGGCGAAAACCATGTTGTCTGTTTGATAGGAGGTTATTGGAGAGAAGGCAGTGTAGAAGCTGGGAGTGAATACATTTTTTCTAGTATTTTGGAGAGAGTGAAAGAATGGCAATGGGCCTGTCATTAGTAAGCTTGGTAGAGCTGCCACCTTTATGCAGTGGCGTGATATAGGAGACTTTCCAGATTTGTGGGACATAGTTCTCAGAGATAGAGCGGTTGATGAGGATAGAAATGGTGTAGGCTATGACTTCAGAGGCAGCTTTGAGGAATTCTGATAGAAGGTTGTCAGCAGCTAGGCTGGTGGGCTTGAGCTTACTGAGTAGTTTTTTATGGTATGGGTTGGGACAGGGTTAAAGCAGAAGGAGTTTACACCCTCATTTTTGGCTATGGGGATTGTAGCAGTGATGTTTTGGTCATAGTCAATAAGTGAGTGAATTGTGCTTATGAAAAAGGAATTGAATTGTGTTGCAATGTTATCATTTGATGGGGGTGTGGTAGGATTGGGGGTGGAGGTACTACCAGATTGCAGGAGTTTGTTTATAGTTGCCCAGAATTTTTTGGGGTTGTTTTTGTTTCTTTGCTGTGCAGTGATGTAGTAGGCTTTTTGTCAGCTTTTATCTGGGATTTGGCTTTATTCCTAAGTTGTTTGAAAAGTAGAAGGTTGTCATTGCTTTTGTTAGTTAGCCCGTGTTCCCATGCCTTGTCCCTTTCTTTAAATAGGTCTTTGGTGTTGTTTCTAAGCCAGGGTGTGTGGTGATGTTTTATTCTAGCTATTCTGCAGGGGGCCAGGCTGTTTAGGATGTTGAGGAAGGTGGTGTTAAAGTGTTGAACAGCGTCATCTAGTGGCAGTGTTTTGAGGGGGGACAAGTTAATTTGTTGGAAGAGGGAATTGAAAATGTGCGTATTAAATTTTTTCTTGTTGCGGCTTAGCCTATAGACTACTTGTCTAGGTGGACTAAGATAGTTTCTGATTAGGTATGTGGGTAGGTGGTCACTTATGGTAATGAGGAGGCATCCTGCTAGAAGGGGTGTGTTATTTTTATTTGTAAGAGTCCAATCCAGGATGGATTGTCTGTTGGAGGTTTTGTCTATTCTTGTGGGGTTTTGTATGATCTGGGAGAAACCATTTAGGTTTATGAAATTGGATGGATTATTAGAATTATAGGTGGACCAGTCAGTGTTGAGGTCACCCATAATTATGGTTTCTTGGTGGAAGGTTGTAGATAGACAGTGAAATATGTCTTCAACAATGCTAGTGTTATGTCCTGGAGGGTCATAGATAGCCACTATGATAAGTGTTTTGTTCTTGTTGATATTCAGTTTGGTGATGAGTAATTCTGCATTGTTAAATGTAGGAAGTGTGGTGTTGATAATGTCAAGGGCTAGATTCTGTTTAAACATTATTGCTACACCTCCTCCACGTTTATTTTGACGATTGATTCTATATATGTTGAACCCTGGGGGAAGTGATTCATTGTTTTAGACATGTGGCTTCAGCCAAGTTTCAGTCAAAATGGTTATGTTAGGGGAATGTAAGTCAATTAGTGCATGAAGGTCATGGATTTTGTTTAGTATGTTGTTGTTTGTCTTTCGGCTTTTCCTGGTTAGGGGTCACCACAGCTGAACTCTGGTCTGCTAATGATTGGCGGTAGATTTTCATGAACACCGAGGTGCCAGCTGGACATCCAACCTTCAATGAAGGCACGCCCATTTACGCATGTCTTTTGAATGCCACCCAACCGCGGGGAGGACATGCAGACTCCACACAGAAGGCACTCTCCACACTCCAGCCAAGAATCGAACAGAGAACCTCTTGCTTTGGGGCAACAACACTACCGCTACATCACCGCGGCTGTATACTTCTTAAATTTATATTAAGGAACAGCAGGGAGTGTTCTTTGGGGTGAAGGGGTATGATGGAGTTGATTGAGGTGTAAGTGGTAGTTTGCTTATTGGTAGTCTTGGGGCCAGGTTTGGGGTGGATGTCACCACTGAGTTTTAGTTTTGATAATATATGAAATAAAGTTGTTATAAGTTTGCTTAGTTGTTTGTGATTTCTAAATAGTGGTTCATTTTTATGTCTGGATTGATGGTATTTAAGTGGGAGGTAGTCTATTTCTGTGTTGCTGTAGAGATTGGGTGAAATTTGGGAGTTGTAGTGGTGGGTTATGGGCAGTGGAGAGTTGGTGATGGAGTTGGTGGGGTGGTCATAGTAGATGGGGGTGTAGAAGTTAGTTAAATAATAAAGAAGGGCTAGTGTGAATAGGTTGGCTGTGTGGAGAGATAAGATAGTAAATAGCATTTGTTTTAGTGGATGTAATGATGTGTGCTTTGGAGAATGTAACAGTGCGTGCTTTCTTAGTGTGTTGAGGTTGTTAGAGTGGGACTAACAGTGTGTGGTTAGTGTGTATTGTGAGATGTTGGAGGTGGAGGTGATAGTTGTGAGCTTGTGAATATGTGGTAGAGCAGGGATTAAATCAGATAGGAGGGTGACCATGTGGGAGGTCAGAACAGCTGAATGTGTAGGTGGATATGTGTTGTCTTGTAATGGTAGAGGAGGGGTATAGTGAAGATTGGCCTGTTTTGATTATAGGGAGTGACAACTGTTAGATGTGTATGAAGCAAGAGGGTGTTTGTATTGATAGCATCAATGTATTGATAGCATTTTGCAATGGTAAAAGGGTAGAAATTGGTAAAAGGTTAATATATGTGTGCTAATTGATGGGTGTTGATTAGAATTAGTGTGGAAATGTGGGCTACTTTATCATTCAAAATCATACAGGTGGTAAATGGTAGACACGTGTGAGTGGTTAGGTTTAGATAAATTTGAGTGATTTAGGGGCAAGAGGGGATGGGGGCAAGGTAGGGGAACAGAGTGAAGCCCGAACGTAGCGAGGGCAGAATGGAGCGGGAAGAGCCAAGTTAAATAACTGCACAGCAAGGAACAGTCACTTAGACTACCAGGTACTGTGAAAAGTATCTATGCAGCTGACAATTTTGTAGACTAGGAATTCTTAGAGAAATAGAAATCCTATGCCAGGAGTGAGTATGGAGTGGGAGGAATATGGACAAGTGTATTGGGAAGGAGAAGACTGAGTAAAACAATGATTCTGAACTAGAAAGTGTTGGGTTTAGAGAGATCTCTGGTGAGGGTGGGGGTCACCAGTAGTGTGCTCTCCCTGAATACATTCTAATGAAATTTATAATCATAGAAGGGTTAAATCATTAACATGCACTGTAATGTTCCTGTACTTTAAGTAAACTGCCCACAGACTTTTGCAGATGCAGCTTGCTGGTAGAGAATTACTATAGGGATGGTACAGAACTGCTATAGGGATGCCCCACAGTGTTTGTATTAGCTGACAACTGTAAATGAAAATAAAAAAACAAGATTAGGGAAAGCTCTAAAGGGGAGTGCTAGAGGAGGTGGGACTGTATTTATAATTGGTGCAATATAAGAAAGGAGTGGAAGGAAATAGGTAAAACAGCCTAATAACACTACAGTTACCGAGTTAAATTAAAAACTCTATGCAGAAATTTGACTCTAAAAATATGTTCAAATACAAGAAGCATCTAGGCATACATATAGTGCTCATCCAAGATTTATGTACAATATCCAGCTTGGCCTGGGTAAAACCGTCGCTGTAACATATGACAGTATTACCTATAATAGAATATATAGTACAAGGCATTACTACACTACAGCAGCTGAATGTCTGCAAACTGTAAGGAATTACATTACATCCCAGTTTAAGCATATAGTGAGAAGTTAAATTAGTTTGCTGTTAGTTGGGAATACAGCTGATAAAGCACAGTATCTTCCTTTAAAACAGTGATAATTACACAATAGTTACAATAATATGAGCTAAATGGTCAATAAAGTCACAATAAAAACAAACATAAAAGAATAATAAACCATCTTAAAACAGTAATGCATAAGCAGAGTTCAGTTTGATACCAAGACCAGATGTTGAGCATAACCTTTTAAATATATACACTTGTAAATGGTGGCATATCTTACTGCTTATAACAAATAATTAGCACATATTCTGAGAATCCTTGGGTTTCTACAGAGAACAAAATACATTTAACAGAACTTACATGGAGGTCACACTACTGAAAGATGCCAAAACAGCAGTAAGAACAGGCTAGAATAGTTTAAAATGGTGCCGATCTGAGTGAGGTGTATTTGAAATGTTCTGCTAGCTTGTAAATGGAGTTTCTGCAGGAGGGGCGGGGTAATATTCACCAAAAGGGAGAGAGAATGACATATACACTGCTACTGGATTTTACAGTCCTTAGAAAAAAATAAAATTAATGAGAGAGAGAACAAGGAAAAAAGAAAGGTCTAGCAGAAGAGCAGCTAGAAGGAAAGATTTATAACTGAGTAGAGTTCAGCAAATTCAAAAGAAGACAACAGTAGAAGGAGTGAGGTACAAAAGGGGAGGGCAAAAACAGAAATAACTTCAGAGCCAAGTTAAATAACTGCACAGCAAGGAACAGTCACTTAGACTACCAGGTACTGTGAAAAGTACCTATGCAGCTGACAATTTTGTAAACTAGGAATTCTTAGAGAAGTAGAAACCTTATGCCAGGAGTGACTATGGAGTGGGAGAAATATGGACAAGTGTATTGAGAAGGCGAAGACTGAGTAAAACAATGATTCCATACTAGAAAGTGTTGGGTTTAGAGAGATCTCTGGTGGGGGTGGGGGTTACCAGTAGTGTGCACTCCCTGAATACATTCTAATGAAATGTACAATCATAGAAGGGTTAAATCATTAACATACACTGTAATGTTCCTGTACTTTAAGTAAACAGGCCATAGACTTTTGCAGATGCAGCTTGCTGGTAGAGAACTGCTACAAGGATGGTAGATAACTGCTATAGGGATACCCCACAGTGTTTGTATTAGCTGACAAACTGTAATGTTCCTGTACTTTAAGTAAACCGGCCACAGACTTTTGCAGATGCAGCTTGCTGATAGAGAACTGCTATAGGGATGGTAAAGAACTGCTATAGGGATGCCCCACAGTGTTTGTATTAGTTGACAAACTGTAATGTTCCTGTACTTTAAGTAAACTGACCACATTCTTTTGCAGATGTAGCTTGCTGGTAGAGAACTGCTATAGGGATGGTAGAGAACTGCTATAGGGATGCCCCACAGTGTTTGTATTAGCTGACAAACTGTAATGTTCCTGTACTTTAAGTAAACCGTCCACAGACTTTTGCAGATGCAGCTTGCTGGTAGAGAACTGCTATAGGGATGGTGGAGAACTGCTGTAGGGATGCCCCACATTGTTTGTATTAGCTGGCAATCTGTATTGTTCCTGTACTTTAAGTAAACCGGCCACAGACTTTTGCAGATGCAGCTTGCTGGTAGAGAACTGCCATAGGGATGGTAGAGAACTGCTATAGGGATGCCCCACAGTGTTTGTATTGGCTGACAAATGGAGGTCACACTACTGGAAGATGCCAAAACAGCAGGCAGAACAGGCAGTGACATTGCTTAGGTTATATGATATACAAGTTATTTCTTACATTTATTTCATTGATTTGCACTTCTTTAACACTTATAATTGTGCTATACAGCTAATCTACTATGTTTCACTGTTATAAAGCTTTTTTTACTGCTTCACTGCATTTATGTACTGTTTTATACCATTTTAACTGTATTTTTCATGGCTAGATAGTGTTTCATTACTGTAATTGCATTTTTACTGAATTACTGATCTGTAAACTGCTTTTTCATACTGAGAGTTGTATTTTCTGTTTGTAAGTGTTCTATCTGTGATTTTTCTGTGCATTTTGTGTGAGGTTTCTGTGCTCTCGTTAGGTAATATAGTCTGGATAGAGGTCTGCTGTTTGTTCTGAATTCCTGCCAAGGATTGTATCAAATAACTGATTTGTTTGCAGTTAAAAGCATTCTCTAGAGTCTCCGTGCTCCTTTATCTGTTTAAAACTTTCATTTAGTGGCTCACTGCTGTTTGTTTCTGGTGTGATAAACATTTCTATAGTGTTTTCTGCCTAATAGTGTAGCAAGTAGCTGTAATAGTGTTTAGTACTGTAATTGCATTTTTACTGAATTACTAAACTGTAAACTGCTTTTTCACACTGAGAGTTGTATTTTCTGTTTGTGAGCACTCTATCTGTGGTTTTCTGTGCATTTATTGTGAGGTTTCTGTGTTATAATCAGGTAGCACAGTCTAGATAGAGGTCTGCTGTTACCCAGACCTGGTTGTCTTGTTTGTTGAGTTTCCTGTGTTTCTGGCAGCCATCTTCTGCTGATAGTGTCTTATCTTTTCTGTTATTGACTGTAACAGGGTATCCTGACCTTCTCTAGCATGAGTAATTGGTTGAAAGAGCAGGGGCTAGCAGGGCTGGATAGGAATTTGAGCTTCTGGATTCTTCCATCCTTTCTGGTATTTAAACCCTGTGTCTGCAGGGGGCTCTGCTTGTATTTACCAGGCTGTGAAGTGGTGATTCATCACTGGGACAAAGCAGAAATTCCCTAAGACTCCAAGGCAGAATGAGTTATTTCTTATATTTACTTCATTGAATTGCACTTCTTTAATGCTTATAATTGTGCTATACAACTAATCTACTACATTTTGCATTGCTATAAAGCTTTTTTTACTGTCATACTGCATTTGTGTACTGTTTTATACTATTTTAACTGTATTTTTCATTGCTAGATAGTGTTTCATTACTGTAATTGCATTTTTACTGAATTACGTAACTGTAAACTGCTTTTTCATATTGAGAGTTGTATTTTCTGTTTTTGAGTGTTCTATCTGTGCTTTTCTGTGCATTTTTTGTGAGGTTTCCATGTTCTAGTCAGGTAGCATCATCTGGATAGAGGCCTGCTGCTTATTTGTTCTAATTTCCTGCCAAGAAGTGCATCATATAACTGATTTGTTTGCATTTAAAAGCATTCTCTAGAGTCTCCTTGCCTCCTTGCTCCTTTATTTGTCTAAAACTTTCATTTAGTGCCTAACTGCTGTTTTTCTGCTAAGATAAACATTTCTGTAGTGTTTTCTGACTAATAGTGTAGATAGTAGGTCCCTTAGCAGTTGCCCGCCCCTACTATATATTTGATCTGGGATACTCCTCCCAGTCTATTGTCATTAACTCATTCTACCTAATACAGAGAGAACATTTGTGAAGGCCAAAGCACTTAGGTTCTTAACCTTGAATTATGTTCTGTTCCTGCTTTCTTCCTCTCCATATTACAAAAAAAAACTTTGCAGAAATCTCCTTGTGTTATGACTGAGTGTGCTTCTCAGCTGATAAGTATATATTTTTGGCACTTTTTAACTGTTCAGAGTTGAATAAAACAATAATTGAATTCAGTTCAGAATACAGTTTGAATAAATTGCATTTATTTAAACTGTATTTACTTTAATATTCTGAATCACCTTTCTAGTAATATTTCACCTGTGTTTTTTTGGGATGAATACATAGTTTTATAGTTTGTGGACTTATATAGGCAGCTGTTCAAATCTAGTATAAGCCAACATTTTATTTATTTATTTTACATTTGTTGACCAGGATAGTCCATCTGGGTGTGAGTCCATTTTCAGCAGAGACCCGGGGAGAACAGCTCCAATAAAAACAAGAACATTGACAGGTACAGTGTTGGTTTTACATAGAATTTAACAGAAATATCTAGAGACAATAAAGAAAGTACAATATACAAAGGAGAAAGTTATTAAAATATAGTAAAGTCATATATATATATATATATATATATATATACATATTTTTTTTTTTTTTTTTTTTTTTTTGAGGGCAGGGGTCCAAGTTTAGTTGATCATTTGAGTATACTTTAATATGTGTACATATGTATACCCTTACAAAAAAAAAAAAGAAATTATCAAATTATACTCTTATTGTAGGTAGCTGATAGGTGGTGTTAACAAGTGGGAGTGGGGTATACATGGAGACTATAAAATATGGGAGATGAAATCTGATGTGGGCTTATGTGGTATTAGCCTGGCTTGGTGCAGGAGCAGAGTCAGTTGTTAATGAGGTGGTCTTTGAGCAGAGTTTTGAATTGGTGTAGGTTGGTAGCATTTAGGAAATGTCGAGGGATTGAGTTTCAAAGTATAGAAATGTGGTGGGAGTAGAGGGCGTCCCCGACTTTGTTGTTGCTTTTGGATACTTGAAGGAGTGCTTTGTGCGAAGATCGGAGTTGCCGGGTGTTGGTATATGGTTGGAGTAATTGTTGTAGGGCTGGGGTTCTGTTTGGCTGGTATATTAGTTGGTGAGTAAAGACAAGTTGCGTATAGGTTAGTTGTGGGAATTCTAGCCAATTTATTTGTTGTAGGGCAGAGCAGTGGTGGGACCTATATGGGGAGCTAGCTTGCACTGCACTTGAATTGTTTTTTGTGCTGTTTTAGTTCCTTTTCTGTAAAAAAAAATTCTAAGCTTGCTTCCTGCCTTGCCTGTAACTAGTCTAGTCCAGATACAGATTTGCTGTATCCAGGACTGTTTGCAAGTTTCTGAGCTCCCCAAGCCTTTCTGTGTTGGAGGGAAGCCTTCTAGCTTATCAGTGGGAATGGTAAGCACTAGGTAGCCTATCACAAGAGGAGGGGTTTCTGGCCCAGAAATTGTAGTTTATTGGCCGTTTGGGCAGTTTTTTCCATCTCTTTCAACTTTCTGGTTTAAAAGCCTACATTTGTGCTTGCTTCTCATCTTTCCTGTAACTAGTATAATCCAGATACACAAAAGAGAAAACTTGCAGAGAAAACCAGTTTAATAAAAAGCAGAGCTTTCGGGCGTAACCCTTCTTCAATACTAATCCAGATACAGATTTGTTGTATCCAGGACTGTTTCTAAGCTTCTGAGCCCCTCAAGCCTTTCTTTGTCAGAGGAAAACCTTCTAGCTTGTCAGTGGGAGTGGTAAGCACTAGGTAGCCTATCTACCACAAGAGAAGTGGTTTCTGGCCCAGAAATTGTAGTTTATTGGCCATTTGGGCAGTTTTATCATCTCTTTCAACATTCTGGTATAAAAGCCTGTGTTTGTACTTGATTCCCACCTTTCCTATAACTAGTCTAGTCCAGATGCAGATTTGCTGTATCCAGGACTGTTTGTAAGCTTCTGAGTGGTGCCAAAGTCTGCTGTTCAATTTTTCCCTTAGATCTGCTAGTTCTCTCCTCTCCTGCACTTTTACTAGCTTATTAGTCTAGCACTTTACCAGACTTCAGGTAGCAATTACTGTAGCATACAAAAAAAATAAAAAATGTATCTGCTTTCACTGTATTTGTGTTTCTTCCTACTTTATTTTGCTTTTGCGTTATCTTAAAAGTACTCAATTGTATTTATTACAGCTTGGTGTAACTCATTCCAAACCTTTTAGTTTAAGTACTTGGGCTTCAGACCAGTCGTTTTACATTAAGAAGGTTTGTGGTCTGCACTGTAGTGGCAGAACAGGTAGCTTACATCCTTCTAAGTTGGGAACTGCTGATTGAGGGCTCAGTGTCTGTTATTCTAAAAGTGTATTAATTCTCGTTTAAGCACTTGGGCTTCAGGCCAGTTATTTTACATTAAGAGGGTTCGTAGTCTGCACTCTTGTGGGAGGAAAGGCTGGACTCTGCCCTTCTGAGCTGGGAATTTCTGGTTAAAGGCTTTTAGTGCCTACATATTTGAACTGCTTCTTACTGAAATTGGTACACCTTGTTTGCTGTAGCATAAACTAGATCCAAGCCTGCTGAATCTAGCTTTGTTTGTATGCTTGTTGTTTGTTTGCTTGTTATTTCCCTGAAATGCTAATTCCACCTAAAACGTGGCTTTTCAGTGCTTCTGTGGATCCCTAGCGATATCTGCATTGCTTACTGTACTCATTTCCTTGTTTCACTTGAAGAAAGTTACTGTTTGTCATTTTTGCATTTAAGTTACCTGTAACACATTGCATTTAAGTTACCTGGCACTTGCTCACTAAGTCAGCACTAAAAAATTAAAAGCACTACACCCTCACAAACTCCCCTTGAGTACCTTGTTCCCCATTGGCCCTTTTTTTCAATTATAAAGGAATTCCCAATACTGTTCTAGCATATCCAAAGGTCAGTTGTCAATCTCCTCTCCGGTCCAGCTGGTGAATCTGGGAATCTTGAGGCAATGTTACAACTGCCTCATGTACACAGACAACCCTCTCCTCCTCCCCCCAACAAATTCCAACACATGTGAGAGATGCAACCATATAGCCAAACTGGAGGCTAAGCTCTCTCAACTCAGTACTGGCGCAACCAGTCAGGAGGAGAAGGAAACCACACTCACTACAATTCCAGTCTCACATAGACCTACCACAACAGCCAACCAAACACATAAACGCACAAAAACATACTCTGAGGCTCTAAATAAAAATCTGCCTAAGCAGCAGAGACCTCCAAAGCAGACACCCAAGCAACTGCTACCCAAAAAGAAAACATGTGCAACACACAGATCACAAAGCCAGTGTGCCGAACAGTCACAGCCCTTAAGGCTAAACAACACACCTGATACACTTGTAATAGGTGACTCTATCGTCAGGCACACTGACGTCCCGCTCACCAGGCTGAACAAGGAGAAGGTCATGGTGAGCTGCCTGTTGGGCGCTAGAATCCGCCACATAACACAAGCACTCAGGTCACTCCAAGGCAAGTACAAATATGACTCAGTCATTGTCCATGCTGGTGTGAATGACCTGAGACATACCTCCCTGGACTACATGAAAAGAGACATAGAGGAGCTCTCTGAGCATGTAGCCCAGGCCGGTATGACCCTGACCTTGAGTAGCATCTTACCCTCACCAAGAATGATGCCACAATATGAAGACAAGATGATCAATTTCAACAATTGGCTTAAGTATTGGTGTCATTCAAAGGGGACCCAATGCCTGTCAGCCTGGGATGACATGTTCGACAAGCCACAATGCTTCACTAGGGATGGCTTGCACCTGTCACCCCTGGGCTTTCGGATATTGGCAAAGGCTCTTGCTTCCCCCATAGTGCCTTTTTTAGGCAAGGCTCAAAAGACAAACCCACCTCCATAGATATCACAAGGGATAAGAAGCTAAGCGTAATGCTGCGCCGGAAGTCTAAACCTCAAGATGCACGCACTCAAAACTCTCCTTAGCATGGAGAACATCGATATCTGTGCAGTAACAGAAACCTGGTTCAAGGCTCCTGAGAGCACCCCAGCACTACCAGGTTATACCTCATACCATGCTTTTCGGCCCCAAAACTTGGACTGAACCACAAAAGGAGGGGGAGTATCAATATTCGTCAAAGATACCCACACCTCCAGGTTGGTGGCAAAGCACGAAGCATCAGAGACTATCCATATGCAACTAACAGTGGGTAAAACTGCCTTCTAGTGTATAGCCTGCTACAGACCACCCTCCCAAACCCAGGAACCCCACTCGGCCTTCCTGAGAACACTGGAAAATATGACGGTCTCTCCAAACACCATTATATTGGGCGACTTCAACTACCCAAACATAGGCTGGGAGCATTACTCTAGCTCCAACATCCTAGCCCAAAGATTCCTAGAATTTATAAACTCAAATGCTATGGAACAACTTATTACCACTCCCACAAGAGGGGAAAGCATACTGGACCTGATCATCACCAACATGGGGACTCTATGCTCCAGACCAGAACTGTATCCCTCACTGGTAAGATTAGACCATAAACTAATCTCACTGGATATTCACATCCGACCCACCCCTGCCCAGAAAACCACAGTGAAAAACTTCTCCAAAGCAAATTTCACACTCCTGAAAACAGAGGTGGAATCCTTCAAAGTCCCGCCAGGCCTGTGTAAAATACGGCCCAGACCGCAGAATCCTTTATAAACTCTTTCTATGAACATCTTCAGGAATGCATGGATCATGCTATCTGAAATAAAACTATGACCCAATCCTCCGAAGGCAGGCGTCCTGTCTGGTGGACCCCCGCCATAAACTATACAATAGAAGGAGGAAGCTACTACATGACAGAGCAAAATCCCGAAAAGGGGAGGCATCTCTGATCAGTATTAGCAAAAAACTATGGGCACTCATAAAATCGTCTAAGGCCAGCTTTGAGAAAAAAATTGCACAGGACACTAAGGATAATCACAAGGCTTTCTTTAGTTATGTTAGGAACCTGGGTGTGAATTCCCAGATATGCTCAGAATTAGTCCAAAATGACAAAAATACACGAACCCACAGGCATTGCCAACATCCTAGCTGACAGGTTCAGTGCAAACTCCCCACCAAAGGGCAAATATCCACCCCAGCAGAGTGCTGCCCCCCTGCGACCTCAGATGCTCAGGTAAGAGCCGCCCTCTGCAAAGCAAAGAACACAGCATAAATGGGACCAGGCGGTGTCCCGGGCTGCGTCCTACATGAACTCCAAGAAGAGCTAAACCCAAACATAAAACTACTGTTCGATCTCAGCCTTACTACAGGATATGTACCCAAAGAGTGGCGTACAGCAACAGTGGTCCCTCTCCACAAAGGTGGTGCCTCAACAGATCCTGGAAACTATCGCCCCATAAGCCTGACTAGCTTGGTCTGCAAAGCTATGGAAAGGATCATCATGGACCTCATAAATAAAGATATTGGGGACCTACAGACACTGGATCCTACCCAGTTCGGCTTTGTTAAGGGCAGATCCTGCCTCTTAAACCTGGTCAATTTCTTTGAAACAGTCTCCAAGGCCATTGGAGGGAAGGTGGTCCACACAGCCTACCTGGACTTCGCAAAAGCCTTCGATACAATACCCCACTCGGGCATTATAGATAAGCTCACCAGCTTAAATATAAACCCCTATGTCACTAGATGGGTTGCAAACTGGCTCAAGGACAGAACCCACATGGTTAGAATTGCTGGAGCCATGTCAGACTCCAAACCAGTTACAAATGGCATCCCACAAGGCTCAGTCCTGGGACATCTCTTGTTCAGTATATATTTCTCGGAGGTACAGGCCAACACGGAAAGACTGTGGCTGACCAAGTTCGCAGATGACTGCAAACTGGGTGCCATAATCGACTCTCCAGCCGACACAAGCATCCTACAAAAGGGCCTCATAGAAACAGACAACTGGTACCAGAACCATGGCCTCAAGCTAAATGCCAAAAAGTGTATAGTCATCCCCTTTGGCAAAAACAAAGTGCCCACAAATTACCACATAGGTGGTAATCCATTAAGTACAGAAGAAGTAATTAGGGACCTGGGGACCCAAGTTGATAGCAATCTCTCATTTGACAACCACGTGGCCAAAGTGGTTAGAAAAACATTTTATATAGCCCACCTAATCATGAAGGGATTCACATCTAGATCAGGGGAGGTCATCGTGCCTCTTTACTCATCCCTCATCAGGCCCATAATTGAGTACAATGCCCCTTTTGGGATGTACCTTACCAGACACCTGCAGCAACTGGAAAGAACCCAAAAGTACCTCACCAAGAGGATCAAAGGGCTCAAACAGATGCCATATGCTGCCCGGTTAAAGAAACTCCAGCTCTACTCAGTGGCATACCGCCTGCTCAAAGGCAATCTGTTCCTGACGTATAAAACCATGTCCAACCCGGAATTAATGGACATGCTGCACCTCAGAAAATCCAAATCCCATCGAGCTATGCGCTCGAGAGACTTGAACCTCAGCACTAAAATAAAAAGGACATGCTGGAGGGACAGATTTATAACCCAGAGGCTCCCTTCACTCTGGAATAAAATCCCAGTCCAGGTTAGGCAGAGTCCCTCATTGACTCTCTTCAAGAGGAATCTTGATGAGTGGATGGGAGATTGTAGGTTTACCTCGGGTATCCCTTCTGTGTCACTGTTAGACAGAGGCACAGTATACTAACCTCGAAAAAGGGCATAGCAAAATTAATTTAAAATGGGTGGCAAAAGCCAAACACACTCTGGCTAGGCTTATAAATGCCCTAGGGCAGATAGCCTAGTATGAACCTATGAACCTATGAACTTATGAGTACTAAACGTTCTACAAGGAAACAGCTGCAATACTTATTATTAATGATCATCCCCTCCAGGCATGTCTAAAGGTCAGCTCCCTGTGCTTTCTCATATTAAACTGGTGAATATGGGCATCCTGAGGCAATGTAGCAACTGCCTCATGTACACTGACAACTCTCTCCTCTTACCTCCCAACACTCAGACGTATGAGAGATGCACTTATATATCCAAATTGGAAGCCACGCACTCCCCAGCCAAGAGCGGAATAGCTGGTCAAGAGGAGGTCAACACTTGCACCACACCACATGGAACACATAGCCTTCCAAAACACACACAAGTACTGCCTTCACATAAAAACAAACCACACACCCACCTTAGCGGAAGCTCTCAATAAAAATCTACCCAAACAGCAATGATCTCCAAGGCAGAAATGCACTCCACCACCACAACACAACACTAATCATGAGACACATAGCTCTCCTAAAAAGTGTCCCACTCAACCAAAACCTCTAAGGTAAAACAGCATGCCCAACACACTAGTCATAGGTGACTCGATAGTGAGGCACACTGTTGTCCCACTCACTAGGTTGAATAAGGAGAAAGTAACAGTCAGCTGCTTGTCAGGTGCCAGGATCTGCCACATAACGCATGCACTCAGGTCCTTCAACAACAGGTACAAATATGACTCTGTCACTGTACATGTGGGTGTGAATGACCTGAAATGAACCTCCCTGGACTACATGAAAAGAGACATGGAGGAGCTCTCGGATTATGCAGCCAGGGCAGGTATCACCCTAGCCCTGAGCAGTATCCTACCATCACCCAGAATGATACCACAGTACAAGTAGAAAATTATTGATTTCAATAATTAGCCAAGTTTCTGGTGTCATTCTAAGGGGATCCAGTATCTGTCTGCCTGGGATGACATGATTGACAGACTTCAATGCTTTGCCAGAGATGGCCTGCATCTGTCACCTCTGGGCTTCCAGATACTAACCAAGGCTCCTGCCACCCCTATAGTGCCTTTTTTAGGCTGTGTTCCAAAGACCAAATTACCACCATAACAGCTACAAACAAATGCAATCTGAGGGTCATGCTGCTCAACGCTAGAAGCCTAAATCTCAAAATGCACTCGCTCAAAGCACTCCATAAAATGGAGAACATTGACATTTGTGCTGTAACAAAGACCTGGCTGAAGGCTGCAGAAAGCACCCCTGCAGTACTAGGCTATAACTCATTCCACACCTTTCGAGCCCCAGAACTTGGACTGAAGCTCCAAAGGTGGTGGTGTTTCCATATTCATAAAGGATGTGCACACCTCCAGACTGGTAGCCCAACATAATGCATCAGAGATACTTCAGGTGCAGCTAACATTGGGTAAGACAGCAATTCAGGTCGTAGCCTGCTATAGGTCCCCAACCATGTCCCAAGACTCACAGTCCATGTTCCTAAGCACCCTGGAGAATATTAGGGTCCAACCTAACACTGTCATATTGGGTGACTTCAACTACCCCTCCATTAACTGGGAAAACTACTCATGTACCAATACACTTGCCCATCATTTCCTGGAATTCATTAATTCCAATGCCCTGGACCAGCTTATTCTTACCCCCCACTAGAGGTAGCAACATCCTTGACCTGGTCATTACTAACATGGGCAACCATTGCTCAACACCAATAGTCAACTCCTTCCTGTTTAGATCTGACCACAAACTAATCACCTTGGAAATCTACATCCCTCCCACCTCCACCTGCCCGCAAAGGTAACCACGATGAAAAACTTCTCCAAAGCTAACTTTGGGCTCCTAAAACCAGAGGTGGCTAACTTCATGGCACCCATGCAAATGGAGAATAGTTGCATGACCGCCGAATCATACACCAGTGTGCCGCATGAACACGCACACAAATGCATGGATCTCGCCATACCCAATAGAAACAAGACAGTCTCCTCCAAAAAAAGGAAGCCAATCTGGTGGTCCCCTGCTATAAACAAACTCTACAATACAAGGAGGAAAGTGATGCAGAATAAGGTGAAGTCCCAAGACTGGGAAAACTCCCTTATCAGCCTCAACAAAAAGTTGAGATCCCTCATCAAATCCTCTAAAGCTAGCTATGAAAACAGAATTGCAGCATATAGTAAAGACAACCACAAGGCCTTCTATAGTTATGTAAAGAATTTCCATGGCAATACCCAGATTTGCTCTGAACTACTGCACAATTATACCTCCTATACCAAGCCAACATATATTGCCAATATACTGGCCGACAGATTCAGTGCCAACTTTATCCCTCTCTCCCCCCCAAGGACCAATCACAATACCAGTAGATTGACAGGCACCCAGTATTACTACTGCACAAGTTAAAACAGCACTGTCCAATGCCAAGAATACAGCTTCTATGGGACCTGACAATATCACTGGCTGTGTTCTACATGAAATACAGAATGAACTGGCACCTCATCTGTGTGCCCTGCTCAATCACAGCCTCAGCTCAGGCTTTGCCCCTATCAAATGGCGCACTGCTATAGTCATCCCACTCCACAAAGGAGGAGTGACTACAGACCCTGGGAACTATTGCCCCATTAGTCTGATGAGTCTGATATGCAAAGCTATGGAATGCATCATCATGGCCCTAATAAACAAGGATATAGGGAATCTCCAAACTCTGGACCCTACACAGTTTGGTTTTGTGAAGGGCAGATCATGCCTGCTCAACTTGGTTTACTTCTTTAAGTCAGTCACTAGAGCTGTGGATGAAGGCAAGGTGGCTCATACAGCCTACCTTGATCTGGCCAAGGCCTTTGATACCATTCTCCACTCAGGAATCATATAAAAACTTGCTAAGCTAGACATCAACCTCTATATCACTGGGTGAGTTGCAAACTGGCTCACAGATAGAACCTACAGTTTGAAAGTAGCTGACTCCAAGTCAGACTGCCGACCAGTCGAGTGGAGTCCCACAGGGTTCAGTCCTGGGTCCTCTCCTGTTTGATATGTACGTCTCTGAAGTCCAGGCCAACACAAAGGGACTCTGACAAAGTTTGCAGGTGATTGCAAGTTGGAAGCTAGTGATGTTGACATCTTACAGAAAGGCCTCACTGTGACCAACGACTGGTGTCAAAACCATGGCCTTAAGCTTAATGCCCAAAAATGTCTTCATCCCCTTTGGGAAAAACACAGTTCCCATGAATTACCACATCAATGGTAGTCCACTGAACACAGAAGGCATTATAAGAGATCTGGGAACACAGGTTGACAGCAACCTCTCTTTTGACCACCACATTACTGCTGTGGTCAGAAAGTCCTTTTATGTGGCACATCTTATTACTATGGGTTTTGCATCCAGGAAGAAAGAAGTCATTGTCTCTTTCTACTCTTCCCTCATTAGGCCAATCATCGAGTAGAATGCCCCATTTGGCATGTAACTCACTAGACACCTGCAACAACTGGAGAGGCACAAAAGTACTTCACAAAGGGGATCCTAGGCCTTAAACACTTTTCCTATATGGACAGACTCCAAAAACTCCAACTATTCTCTGTCTCATATCACCTACTTAGAGGCGATCTCTGCTTGACTTACAAAGCCATGTCTGACCCAGCTCTGTTAGAAATGCTACATCTAAAAAAACCCCAATCCCTGTACACCACACACACTCCAGAGACCTCAACCTCATTACCACAATCAACAGAACATGCTGGAGGGACAGGTTATTAACCCAGAGACTGCTCATGCTATGGAATAGCCTTCCCATGCATGTCAAACAGAGAACCTCACTGGCCCTCTTCAAGAGAAATCTTGATGAGTGGATGGGAAATAGAATATTCACCATGGGGATCACTGCTGTGGCTCTACTCGACAGAGGCACTGGGAACTAATGTCAGGTGGCACGATGCCAGGATAATCCTATGGGTTAGGCTTCTATAGGCTCTAGTGCCATTAGCCTAGTACACACCTATGAACCTATGAATATATGTGAAGTATAATGTTTGTTAATGTGAATTTAATACAGTTTGATGACTTTAGTATAAATGTAAATTTGCCTATGTCACAAGAGGTGTTTATAAAAAAAAATAGCAATGTTCTGTATACTCTTGTATCTCCTAAAAAAAATTTGTGGGCTCAAAATGCTTTAGGCATTTAATGAGGAGAATAAAACTGCTGCATTAAAAGAGCGCTGAGAAAAGCCTCCACAGAGTATGACTGCCCTGTGCAAATTGAATCTGATATTAAGAATTGCAGCTCCAGTGAACTGGAAAAAGACACCAGGAAGAAGCTGTAATTTGTTCATATTAAGAGCCCTGAACTACAAGAGACAGAGAGGTATAGATAAAGAGAGAGAGAGAGATAGAGATAGATAGATACTTATTCACAGAAACAGGAATTCAGCAGTAACCCTGCAACCTGTAATTTGAGGGTTAAAAATGCTCTTTTTTGAATATTAATTGTATTATATTTATTCCCTCCAAAAGAATGCCCATCCACTTTATCATGAACAATGCTGATAGATTTAACTTTCTAGTAAATAATTTTAATTCTACCAAACAATTGACCAAGTTCATACCTCTTGCAGGGGCAAATTTAAAGCTCTTTTGGAATAAATCAAAAGGTTCCTTAGTTATGGGAACATGAGTATAATTAAAAATGTTGTCCCCAATCACATAGCTCCTTGCCTCTCAAAATTCAGTGCCTCTTCTTCCCCCTAAATTCTTGCTGTACTTGTTTCCTTGTTGATGAGTTTGAATATTCATAGTACTCGGTCCTGGATCCAAACAAGATCTAGATCCAGAACTGAGTACCAGGAATATTCAAACTCATCAACAAGGGAATGGGCATTCTTTTGGATGGCATAAATATAATACAATTAATAATATTAATAAGAAGAACATTTCAACCATCAAGTGTACCCCTTAATTAATATTTTTTGAAAAAGCTGTAATGGGTGACATTTATAAAATGGAGAGGGAATGACACAGTACTGCCACAACAATCTTTCCAGGCAGAAAAGGTTAGTGCTTGATAATTTATGGAAGGACAACACAATATGCATTATAAAGCTTGATAAGGGTTATTTACAGTTCTTTTTGATGCAATAAATTATTTGATGTTATGTTAAACATTCTACACAATACTGACACTTCCATACCCGTCTGTAAAAAGTCAGTATAGCCTATCACCACATCAGTATGCTTTTGGAAGATTATTTGATGAGTCAAAGAATTGATATTAATACCTATAATTTTCTTAAAACATCTAAGTCTATTATCCATACCATTTTTGGGATTCCCAAAACTCACAAGGATATCAAGAGCCCCTCCTTCTAGACCTGCAGTTGCAGCTCAAAGCTCAAAGACACACCATATAGCAGATTTAATAGATAGATGGTTGAAATCAATCTGTAACACTTCCCCCACTTATTGAAAGACACGTGTGACTTCTTGGGATAACTTAAGAATAATCTTTGAATTAAAGATTAGTTTTTCTTACAACTGATGTTATAGATCTATTCTCAGTCATCCCAAATGATGAAGGACTAGAGATGTTTCATCATAGTCTATTAGGTTACTGGCCTTCTTCCAATGATAACATTAATTTGGTTGCAGAAATGACATCTCTAGTCTTGAATAACAATTACATTTTTATAAAGGTGATTTATTTAAACAGATTATGAGGGTGGCTATGGGCACAGCTTGTGCCCCTGTGTTTGCCAACCTGGTCTTGCTGGAATGGGAAAAGATGTACATTTTTAAATGTGCATTTTTAAATACATTAAATTGTACCTTAGATTTTTGGATAACAATTTTATATTATGGAATGATCCTGTACCATGTATTGAACAGTTCTTGGAGTATTTAAATAATACTACACATTTTTTAAAATTCATTTCAAGTTTAGAGAGGACAAATATGAATTATTTAGATACAATGATCACACTTTTGGATTGCGGGGTTAAGTCCAAACTTTACAGTACATCAACTTTTAGTAATTCTTATTGACATTTTACCTGCTGCCAACCTTTTTTCTCAGAAGAAAAGTTTAGTAAAAGGATAATGTATTAGGATGTCAAGGATAACATCAGATAAAGAATATTTGATTAAGGGATTAGAGGTGATCACCAACATGCTTATTACTAGGGGGTACCCAGTAGAGCTTGTCAAAGGTATTAGTAAGGAAGTTATTTCTGAATGGGGAAGCAAATAAAATCTCTTTTAGGGGTAGTCATGTCAAAGATTTGTACTGTAGTGGACCAAGTTAGTAATAATCCAACAAGAATATTTGAACAAGCCTTGGTTTTAGAGTACAACAATTTAAGTAAGGAGGTTAAACGAATTGTGAGGAAGAATTGGAATATTTTACAGGCCAGTTCAGTACTATATATGTTTGTAGGTTCAGAACCATTTTTATATACAAGACAGCTCGAATTTTTAAAAACATATTTGAATTCAATCAAAGTATGATAATGGACTTGGTTGATAAAAAAAGTGGTACAGCCAAATGTGGTCATTGTAACCAATGCCTGTATATTTCTGAAGGTAAAACCCTGTTATTCGATAATGATTCAAGAATTAAGGTACATTTATGAAAATAATTATCTTACAAAAGGGGTTATTTACATCATTAAGTGTTCTGCATGCCCTGCTTTTTATGTGGGCAAAACAGAAAGAAGTTTGTGTAAATGAATTCATGAGTATCTTTATGACATCAAGAATAAAAATTTAAACAACTCATTATTTAAACATATTTTGGTTTGCCCACAGTATATGAAGTTTTCTTTTGGCATTTTGGAACAGGTGAAGATTAACCCAATGGGTGGTGAATGGGAAATTAAACTTGAACACAAAGAACTTATTTGGCAGCTTAGGCTGTATGCACATAATTTTCCAGGTTTGAATGAATTTGTTTCCATTCAACCACTACTTAAATCAAATGCATTGAAATTATAGGTTCTAGTTTACAAGATATTTTATTGCATTTTTAAAGCAGTGTCATAGATATTATTTTGTAGGATGATTATTTCTTTGTGCTTGTAAATGTTGTGTCTATGTCCCTTTAAAATATGAAGAGTGTTGAATAAGTGTTTTTAATTAGTTCATTTATTTAATTATATAATTCTATATAAGGAATTGTCTTGTAAAGGATGGGATATTTTGTGGGTGGACCTTTCAATATATACTTATTATAACTGTTGTGTAATATATGACTACCAATAGCATCTAGTGGTAGTGCAAAAGGCAAAAACTCTACTAAAAGCTTGTTTGAGAATGTGGAGGGTACTGGCTTAAATTATTTTGTAAACTGCTGTTAGGGCATGAAGTAGAGAGTATCCTGGGTGTCTAGTGTCCTCCCACCCACATCTTTCTTGCTGCAAAACGTGTCCTATTACCTCTATGAAGAGTAACCTTGCTTTAGGTGTTTCCATGATAAGGTAATAGGGAAAGATTTACTACACTTTAAAAACAAAATTCCAAATCAGTTGAAAAAAGGTAGTCTGTTTGATAAGACAACTCTATAAGAATGAGGAAGAGAACCAGAAAATTAATATGCAGATGTGCCACTTCCTAATTTGGAAAAAAGTGATTGGAGGCAAACACTTAATGCATTCAATAAAGTGTATGAATTCAACAAAGATCAGGGAATAGTGTTAAAATGTCCTAAAGGCACAATCTTTTGTCTAAGGATGCAGAGACAATAAAAACCTATACAAATACGATGTATCAGCATACAGCAATGGCAGAGCAGCCTGAGCAGAATTCCAAACTTTTTTTCAGGCTAAAACAAAAAAACCCATAAATGGAGCATTCTATGCAGCAGGTGGATGTTGAGAAGGAGAAATGTGACAATAAGAAATTCATCATTAGGATTGTTAAAGAGAAAGAAATAGTTACTGGTCTGAGTTCAAAACCAATTCTTTCAGCCTAAGACAGAAATGTGAAATAAGGGAAGGCTCTAGGCAATGGGTAACAGTGAGTAAGGAAAAAAATAAAATAATTCAGCCTGGAAGTGCTGCAGAGAAGGGAGTAGATCACTCACTGAGAGGGTGGTGCTCAGTCACTCTGAGACAGAGGGTGAGACACACAAAAAAGGAAAAAAAAGGAGAGGGTAATCAACACTGAGAAATAACAAAATCTTAAAGAAACCCTAATAATATTCTTGATGAGCCAAAATATCGGAACACTCAACAGAAGTAAAGAGGGCTCTATTCATCAGATTCAGGGTGAAAAGGAACAACAAAAAACAAATAAGGCAGAAATAGCAAATGACACTAAAGAATTCTAGTATGAATTGCCTTTTCTAGCAGAATAGTTAGACATTGAGACTCCAGTGTCTGTACTGGTAGGAGAAGTAACTGTGTGTTCTACCTCATGACAGACTGACCTTGAGGAATCCCAAGTCACCTGACCTTCAGAAAAGTCACTTAAATTTTAAAAAAGACCAAATGGGAAAAGTATACTTTGAGCAGATCAACAGGAAATATAGCTAGATTTGCAATGGAAGTACGTAGTTCCTACTTCTTACCTATACTTTGAGTTAAAAACGATTTGCTGTACAGAGTAAATATGAATTGAATTAGTATCCTAATTAACATTTTCCAAGAACTTCAGATATCTATCATGACATTAGCACATAGCATGAGCTAGTGAGATACATAGGAATGGAGAATACTAAAGCAAGGATCATAGCAAGGTTCTATAGGTCAGGAATAATGAAAGAAATTGAGAACTTCTATAACTGAGGCCCTGAGTGCCAAAAGGCATCCCACACCAAGACGTTACAAATCCTCAGATTCCAATGAGTGTCACAGTGGTGCCATTAGACTGCATTGTCATGGACATTGCTGGACAACTGGTAAAATCCCACAGCAGGTTTCAATATATGTTAGTCATTTCTGACTATACAACTAAGTGCCTTGAAGCTATCCCACTATGTAAGAATAATGCTAAACCTATAGCTAGGTGTGCAGACTTGATCAGCCATAATCCCTTAATATTAGCTTTGATCTCCAAGACATAAATGACAATAAGAAGTGGCCCTAGGGCTGAATCCTGGGCAACATCATTTGTGACAGGTCTTTTGGAGGAGTTAGAACCTCCCACCCTAATTGTCTTGGTTCTGTTTGTTTGTTAATTTGATATCCAGTGAGTTACATAGGAAATTTCATTTAGTTTGGAAAGTTTTTCTATAACACCCGAGTGACAAATGGTGTTGAATGCCTTTGGATGATCTGGACATGTGCTCTGTACTGATTTGCTCTCATTTATTGCTTCAATAACCTTCTTGCAAAAGTAGACTGGTTTATGTAGGCAGGATCTGTCCTTGACAAATCCAAACTAGCTAGGGTTGAGAGTCTTTAGGTTACCTAATACATTATTTATTAATTTCATAATAATCATTTCCATAGCTTTACAGATAAGACTGGTCAGGCACATGGGTCTGTAATTTTCTCAGGTACATTGATACTCGGTGCAAGGGGATGACTGTTGCTGTCCTTCATTCATCTGACCTAAAGCCTGTTTGGAGACTGATACTAAATAGCCTCTGTAGGGGGTCAGACAAATCATGTTTCACACTGGCTAGTAAGCAGGCCAGTATGTTGTCAGGCCCCAAAGAAGTACTGTTTTGGCCTTGGATAGCACCTTGAGAACTTATTCCTAAGAGAATTGAGGAGACACAGTTGTGGGTATGTGATCTGACACTATAGGAGGGGAGAGGGGATGACGTATTAACTAAAATTTTGCTGATCTAAAAGCAGTGCATGTACTCCCATTCACAAAACAACAACAACAACAAAAATATTAAAATAACTGAACAGATAACCTGAGGAAACTGGTGACTTGCAAAAACATAATTTAATAAATAAAATAATGTGTGCACAGATAAGCAATTTCATCTTAAACACATTACTGCAAACTAAGACTTCATCAGATCTAAATAACACCTAGAGTTTTATGTTTAAATAACCAATGTCATGTGATCTCAATTTCATGACAACACATACCTTTTCTGAAATCTTTTCAAATAACATTTAAAATTAAAACTGAAATTCAAACTACTGCATTCAAAAATATCTTCCACTTGTATTCTGTATAACCCAACTTGTCTTCTCTATTATGCTCTCTAACATTTTCTTGTGCATAATCCAAAATAAAAAAATAAACATTTTTATAGCCCATACATTTCAAAGTGTGTTTGTGTAATGCATTGCCTTCCTTTTTCTTTTTTAATATCATTCAGATGTTCATATATGGGATTCTTTAATTTCCTGGGTGTTTTTCCAACATAAACAGATTTGCAATTGTGATATACTACAATGTATAGGGTGATATTCATAGTCATTATGCAAATGTATAAAGGCTACCCATGATGTCTGCAAATAAGTGCAGCAAAAGCGTGATTCATAGAGGTCACTTATGCTCACAAATGATGGCCATGAATAATCATAAGCAAATGAACAAATAATGAGATGTAAATGAGAAATTATGTAAAACAGCATGTGCTAATGAGGCTTTCTCCCACCTATATGCAATTCATGGGGATATTGTAGTGTTGTAGTATGCATCGCCCCCACATAGGCACAAGGGGATGTGTGGTCTTCTTATTCTCGTGGATACAAAGGTATGTATAGCCCTCACTATATTTTCTATTGGGACCTTCCTGTGACAGACTCTGGACACATTGGGTATCTCAGAAGGTTCTCCCTCAAGGAGACTTTGGCAATTCCTGGATGTACTCCTGGCATGTGTGGATCAGTATATTTATTTCCTAGTATCACCTCAGGACTGATCCAGGACTATGCATGCCATTTGTAGGGTGTGGCATTTCTCTGAGGTACTCGGTGAAACAGATTGCACACATGTTGTAATTAGCTCCCTTTCAGGACCACAGAGGGAGCAGTACTTCACTGACCATGACATTCAGGTTATTGTTTCCTTTCTAATAAAAACATATAGATATAATTGATGCCTATAGTGATATCTATGGGCTATGTTGTATTCTACTGTACTGTTCATCATACATTCCTTCTCATCTTTAAATAATTAATTTCTCATTTCCATACAGTACTAATAGTATCGTTTGTAAAGGTCATGCCTGAGTGCTCAGTGACTATTGTTCAGTGATGTCCTAAGGCATCATATAAGGAATAATTACATTTTGCACAATATATCCTAGTGAGGTGGTCTCATCTGTTTCTGAGACAAGGCTAGCCACCTGGCAGTGTAAACCTTGGCTCTAGATGACTGTCACTATTGAACTGATACCCCAACTCCATGTGCAAAAATGGGAAAAAGGGGTTGTGGATGGATAGATTCTAGTGAGGTGGTGAACCTAAGTATACATGTACTGAATGTCCTGAAGTGTTACAGTTAGTAAAAAGTATTATTTCAGCAATCATACCTTGCAACTGAATGAAAATTTACCAGATATTTCTTTATATTATGCAATGTTTCCTTAGTTTGAACTATGCTGAGGTACTGTACATCAGATTAGTTAATTTTGTCATACACAATAAATTGTGGCCTCAGAGACAAAAGCATCAGCATTTGTGCAGTGGTGAGGGTGAACTGGAAGCAGTGTTTGTTTACATGTCAGGATGCTCACTTTTATCTTTAATTTTCTTTGTGTTTCCCAGTACTGGTGTATTAGTACTTTTAAGCTGTAGGTAATTGTCAGCTGTAACAATGATAATGCACAGAGCATTGATGGTGTTGTAATCTTAAATTATGACATACAACTTTCTTTCCATAGTTCCATGAGATTTTAAGCAGCAGAATTATGGGAATGAAATGCCTACAGTTAAAGTGTCCAAAGTCCCCCTCCCAACTTTTTTACTTTATTTAATAAATTATTCCCCTTTGAGTTAAACCATGATTTGTGTGTGAATTAATTGTAAGTAGCAAAAATATCACACTTGAATCATAGTAGGTCAAGGTCCCATGTATCATGCACATCTCCTAAAGATAGGCTAGATGATGATATAAGTGATTTTGAAGAGGGACTGTCATGCAACCTGGATGGTGAGTTGGTCCAATGTCATGAGCTACTTGATGCAGGTGGTCCTCAAGACACTAATTAGGAAGTGCTGGGGGACAATGACTATGGCCATAAATGAGAGGTTCTGCTAAGTTTAGATGATTGCTGATGTGGCCTACATTTTTATGTGTGTGTGTACAGCTTCTGAAAAAAAATTCATAGATTATTGCATCAAACTGTAAATTAGATATGCAGACCATAACAGTTGGAAGTAGAACGTAGACTGAAAGCGCATGGTAAGATTCCAGACAACACCTCTTCCCCAAACAGATAAGTTGTGTAGACATATAAAAGTGTAACAGTTTGCAGGAAGATGCTGCCCTACTATTTCAACTTGCAGTAAAAGAAATATTGGCACAATATGAGAATTCAGATGTAAAAAAAATGTTTAAAGAAATGAACAGATATACTAAGCAACTGCAACAGTGATTGAAATGCCTTGCAGAGTACTAGTAGTCATATCTGAAATGTTATGGAAAAAAGGTAAAATACAGGTAAACAGCAATGGTCTTATGAACAACGTCAGAGAATTAAAAGACTGGTTGAAGGTGGTGGTAAGTATGAATAAAGTAATAAATGCTGTTTTCTTTCTTTAGCTGATTTTATTACTTTATATATACCTGCACGAGTATTTACAAAGAATAGTAATAGAAGTAGACTGCAACCAAATCAAAAAGAAATGTCAAGTAATAAATCCAGTATTCTGTCTTTAACTGATTTCATTAACAAATATAACAGCATGAGTATATTTATAAAGAATGGTAGTAAAAGAACTAAAGTGCTTTCACTACAGAGTTGCAACCAAATCCATGTCAGGCAGAAATGTGAAATGTATTACCATTTATTATGTTACTGTCAATAGACTGCTAATTTAAACCCCATCAAGACTGGATTCCAATACATTAATTTTTCCCATGTATGCAAAAGCCCTTCCCATATATTTTGCTTTATTTCAGTAAAGATTTAATAGAAATAAAATTGCTTGATAATAATAACCTGAATGATATGTAACATTATATGTGAATTTATTGTGTGTATTTCTTCTTTGTCACCCCTATTTTCTTTCATTTTTATTGTTTTAATTGTGCATTCCTTTGTCATTTATTTTCTTTCTTTCCCATTTCTGTTCATTTTTTTTACAGATCCAAATTCCTCAGGAGCAACCCAGCCATGTTCCTCCCAGATTAAGGAATGATCACTCTCTGCTCATTCAGGGATGTCCTCACAGAGTCCATGTGGTGGCATCAGTCTTGTTTGTACCCTGGCATGTGGCAAGTCTCACTGAACATGGGCTTCAAGACTTGGTTGAGGTTATGGTGGAGAAGGTCATGGACAGATGACATCAGTCAACTGTGCCTTCTCTGCATCAAGTAGAAAACTCTCTGTCATAGTCTGTGCTGACCACTACACCTCCATAGGCACCAGCCCTCTTAACACTGGGGGCCTCCCCTGCAACAGCATCTGGCACTGGAAATGATTGAGGCCTTCTGGACCAGGAATGTATCATGCCCTACAGTCCTCCTCACCCCCTTCCCTCCCTTATCCTCTTTCCTCCACCCTCTTACCTACTTCCCACCCAAACTATCTTCTTATATAAAACATATTTGAAAAACTAATGGAGTCTATCGTGCAACAAAAACATGGTACCGCTCCTCTCCCACCTCCTCTGGCCCAACCATCTTGATGTCTTCTTTCTTTTTTATAATTTTTCTTATGTCTTCCATTTTTCTATCTCTCCTATATCCTCTTTCCCATTCTTTAAAGCAAACAACAGGGTTTCCACATAAGAATACCTCTATATAAAGCATTTTAAACCCCTTTATTTAAAAAAAAAAAAATAAAATATACAAAGTCCTTTGGTTTCCTTAAGTCTTTCAAGCATGACTGCAGACAGGCACATTTGTCCTCATTATCTGAGTATATACAAAGTCATAAGAATCCTATGACTTTCACGTAGTCCTTTACATATACTTAATGTTTATCTTCAGGTACTTCACGCTTTTGTCATAAGTAGGCATGTTTAACAAAATGCCTTTGCATGCGAATGACATGTGCTTACTGTATCTGCATATATATCCTTTTCACATATAACTGCTATGCAAATGTGAAACCCGTGACTATGAATACTGCTCATTACATGAAAAATACCCATGGCAGCTATATTTTTTCTGTACTAGCACAATAAACACTCACACTCTCCTGAATAAACCTACACATTCTGCAAGTAAAGCATTTGTACATGCCAACTATTGTAACAGAAGTACCCTCTGCCTTATCAGATTTATCAGAAATGCGTTTTCAGTTGGAGTTTCTTTTCTTGATACATCTTAATGCATTAGCAAACTTAGAAAAACCTTCTAATTATCTGTAATTATATTTTTCATTAAACTGTAAAAATTGATAGGTCATCAGCATAGCTGTTTTCCAAACCTCAAGAGCTTTCTTGCTGAGGTTGTTCAGTGGTAGGGTTGTTTTTGGTATGATCACCAGGAAAATTTGAATCAGGATAACTGGGCCAAAATGGTTGTTTCCAGTTAACAAGGAAGACCCTTAAAGCTTATATGTACATGGAAGCTTCTGTAGAATTGGGACTGAAGCTGTATAATTTCTGAGTTCATCAAGATGTGATGAAGAAAATTTTCAGACTTCCATGACTTCAAAGTCTGCTTTCTCATTGTCATGCTGTTTTGTTTGTCTGCGTGCTCTTGACAAAGCATCAGCAAGGTATAAGAATTTGCCTTTTGTATAGATAATATTGAAATTGTGCTTTTGCAATTTTAGCATCATGTGTTGCAAGCGTGCTTGGGCTATATGTATTAGGTTTTTTAGAACTGCCACTAGAAGTTGGTGATCAGTCTCTATTTGGATAGGTTTTCCATAAATATAATCTTTGAACTTCGAACATGCGAGCACTACTTCCAAAAGCTCTTTTTCAATTTGTGCATACTGCATCTCAATTTGGGTTACAATTCTGGATCCATAGGCTACTGGTATGCCTTCTTGAAGACATGCTGCACCAAGACCATACTTTGAAGCATCACACAAAAGAGGTACAGGTTTGTGAACATCATAAAATTTCAATGAGGGTGGACTGGCAATTTTCAGTTTTAGAACATCAAATGATCTTTGGTGTTATTCCAACCAGGACCAATTTACATTTTTGCATGTCAACTCATGTAACGGTGCAGAAAGCTCACTCAGGTCTGGGATGATCTTTCCTAAATAGCTGACCATACCAAGAAAACATTGCTAAGATGTGACATTTTCTGGAACTGGCATCTCAAGAATTGCTGCTTGCTTAGATGGATCTGGTTGTAAGCCAGAACTGGTAAACAAAAGACTCACATAAGTAACTTCTTTCAGTTTGAATTTACATTTCTGAGGATTCAGTTTAAGATTTACATCACATGCATGGTCTAGAACATTCTTGAGGTTTCTATCATGTTCGTCTTCACCATTGCCCCCTACAATAATGTCATCTACTATGATAGCACATGGATAACCAGAAAAAAAATTTGCTCCATTGCACGTTGAAATGCTTCACTAGCAGAATTTATTCCAAATGGCATTCTCAAAAATCTGTCTCTACCAAATAGTGTATTGAAAGTGGTTAACAATGAAGATTTGTGATCCAGAGCAATTTGCCAAAAGGAGCTTTTTGCATCTAAGATTGAAAAAAGTGGCATTTGGCATGTGAGTGGCTACTTCTTTTACTGTGCACATCAGATGATGAGGACATTTAAGCACTTTGTTTATGTCTCTCAGATTAATACATATTCAAATATCATCTGAATTTTTTTTATGAGCTACTACCATGGAGGATACCCATTCAGTCACTTCTTTTACTGGAGTAAGGATACCCAAATTCACCATTTTGTCAAGTTCCACTTTTACTTTGCTTTGCATTCCTACCAGAGCCTTCCTTGCTCCTCTGACAACTTGGCTTACTTCGTGGTTTAACTTCATGGAATATGTGACTGGAAGTTTGCCAAGCTTGTCTTTGAAAATATCTGTATACGGACTAAAAATATTTTGTGTAAAACTTTCATTGTTGTTGTTCGGACTTATAGGTGGACCTCCTTATTAAATGAAATCAGTTCAATTCTCAGACTGTGTTTGAGGTCTAACAGTGACTGCACGTGTCTTTTGACTATGTAAAACTGTAAGTCATAGCTGTTCCTAGCAGAATGGCATGTGAGAACTACTGTGCCATTAGCCTAAACATCATCAACATAGAAAGTTTACTAACAGCTCTCCATCTGATTTACGTGCTTCTAAAGATACTCTCTTTTAATAAAATTAAGTGCCACTTTAGACTTGCAAAGCTCTTTAAAATTATTCCACTTTTTACATGTGTGACATTGCTGACCAAAAACTAAGCACTTCTCTCATTTAGGTTCATGACTGCCTCCACAATTACGACAGTTAACAATAAGATTGTTTGCTGCCCCATTCAGTTTATAGTTAACAACAAGGTTGGGTGTGGCACTGCTTCTCGGTTTATATTTCTTTTTCATAGGTTCATAGGTTCATAGGTTGGTACTAGGCTATCAGCTCTAGGGCCTATACAAGCCTAGCCATAACAATTCCCTGGCTATTTCTTCCCACATTATTTACTTTCCTGGACCCCTGTCTAGCAGGGCGACTGACGTGATCCCTGGGGTGAATTTCCTTTCTCCCATCCAATCGTCAAGGTTCCTCTTGAAGAGGTCCAAAGAGGCACTCTGCTTGACATGTATGGGCAATCTATTCCAGAGTCTGGGGAGTCTCTGGGTCAGGAACCTATCCCTCCAGCATGTTTTGTTTATTGTGATGACAAGGTTTAGATCCCTGGAGCGTGTAGCTCTGAGGGATTGGGATTTCTTTTATCATCTTAGCTTTATGTTATACACTATCAACATTCACACTAGCAGACACTGCAAACATGCTTTTCTAATTTGTAGGCATATTCATTTGCTTTTCTGTAAGCTCATATAGTTGACAAATCTCAATGGTTTTGCTCAACATTAAATCACTGTTTCAAAGCAAAATCTTTCTCACTGTATCACTATTAACACCACACACACAAGCCTGTCTTTTATCAACTCATCTCAAAGATCACCAAATCTGCTTGCTTTTGCTTTATTTCTTAAGTCAGTAATATATGCTGCTATAGTTTCACCAGGCTTTTGATTTCTTATCTAAAACGTGCCTTTCCATTGTAATATTCATTTGAGGGTTACACGTTTCTCTAAATTTACATTTTAAGCACTCAGGTTCTTCCCACATTTCAGCCTGTATCACAATATGGTAGTATGCATACATGGCAGATGCATACACAAATGAACATTCCCTCTCAATGGCTTCTGAGTTAGTTAAATTAAGTTTAATTGCCTTTGTACGTGTGTCTTTATCAGAAAATGTCGCATATATGAAAATATCATATTCTTGCTCAAACACTCATCAATTCTCAGCAATATTATTGTCAAACACCAGCGGTTCAGGTCTGCGAAATCCATCTGCCATACCAACAAAATTTGTTTTAATATAAGCATAGACTCTGTACTTGTAATTATGCCCAACTGTACAACATAGACCCGGTACTTGTAATTATGCCCAACTGTACAACAATCTCTCTGAAAAGGCTTTACTTTAACACTGCAGATACTACGAACATTCCAGAAAATTTGGATACTTTGAAAAGTTTTAATTAATATGAAAAAGTAGTGCATTACAAACAAATTTGGTTGTTTTAGCCTTTTTGTACAGTTTAAACACTTCGGAAACTATTTCAAACACTTCTATAATTATTTCATATACTTTTATTACCATGTCACTATTTTGGACATTTCATTTATCTCAGCAATTATTCTGAATGTTTTGAATGCTTCACCACTTATTTGGCGACTGAAAAATCGTTTAAACAAGTTTAAGTACCACTGAATAACTGCTGACCTGTTTGTGAGTTGAGTCCTGTATATTTCTCCACTTCTAACTGCATGCCTCATGGTTTGTAAGTAGCTTCAACTTTGGAGCCCACTTCTGACACCATGCTATATGTCTCTTATATTCAAATGAGACACTGAGCCACAAGATGGGTTCAAGTTGTTTATTGTACATAAACACATCAGGAACTGTGACTGGAACATATACTTTGAACTTCATAAGCTAAGTGACTGACTCATTACTTCAAACACACTCATATGTACATCTCCATTCATGCTTGCACTCACTCAGACTGTAGAAAATGGCACTGATCTTGCACATGCTCAGTAACTTATAAGCACATGCTATCTAGCTACAGTGGCTGATTAAGTACAATACACACAATGATCTACAACAAGAGAGAGAGAGTCAGAGGCAGGTGCATTCCAATTTCTTATGACTGCACACGTTGCCTAAACAATAGGAAGTATGGAACTTTTATATTTGGCATTATTGACTGATTTTAATCCTATGCAATTTATCAGTAAATCAAACTTTCTATGAAGGACAGAGCAGAACTATTCAACAAAATCAGGAACAGTTAAGAGGCATGCTGGGTTGCAATGCATTGCATTTTATGATTTTTTTCATTCATTTTATCACAATCAGACATCTGAGGTATACTCACTCAACAAAATGACTGCAACTGCTCTGTGTATCTGTGTGTGTGTGTGTGTGTGTGTGTGTGTGTGTGTGTGTGTGTGTGTGTGTGTGTGTGTGTGTGTGTAATCCCAATCAAAACAAACAAAAAACAGTATACTCTATGCAGTAATATTTCTGATTTGTGTATGACTTGTGGGTTATTGCTTTATTTATGCACTAAAGAATGAAGTAATTCATTGATAGGCCTGAATTGTGCTATATAGTCTAAATATATTGCATTTTAGTAATATATTTTTGCAGGGCCTTCTTTAGAACCTCCAGTAAATGCAAAGGGTTTTACATTTGTCAAGTCATATAGTGTGCATTATTAGAGAGATGATTAGCACAGTCTACTGTTTTGCAACCCATATACAGTCATTGCTGCGTATTATTGTGATGCAGTCTTCTCTACAAGATCGGATTGTAAAGGATTTCTGCATTTAGTTAAAAACTGTTAGTGTGGCAGTTACCATAGAGGACTAAAGCTACAACTTGTTAATGAGTTGCTTCCTGTGGCAAGAGTGCAGGGGTTGAATCTCTCCACCTTCATTTACCTCTCTTGTGAACCAGAAAATGCTTTGGAGAAACTGGGAATTTTTGCTAGGCTCCTTAATGATCTCCAGAATTGCATGCCTATTAACCATGAAACTGTTCTTGTTGTTTTCCAGGCATTTCCAATTACACAGTTGATCTACTTCAGGAAATGTTATAGCAATATCACCAGCGCACCATTTTTAAAGCGCAACAGGCAATGTATTCTTCAAGGGAAGCAGGCACTGCATTTGTAGATGAAACACTTAAATACAAAGTTGCTTGCCAGCAACAACCTCTGTATTATTAAAACAGAGGTTGTTGCCAGCAACAACCTCTGTTTTAATAATAGCGCTCTTTAATATGGACTTATTGAGATGGCTTTTTCTTCTGCATGTATATTGACTTTGCATATGTTATCAGATGGATGATAGTTCTTATGCTCTTTTAAATAGTGTTCTGTTTAAACTGTGCTACACATGGCTGGAACTTATGGCAGGATGCTAGTGATCTTCATACAGTTTCATCCATTTCATCCAACATTACCAATAAGTTACATCTAATTTATTTGTTCACAAAAATAATGGGTCTACATGGTCAACAGAGTGGTTATAACCTGCTGTTACAATGCTAGTGGGAGTGTGGGGGGCATACCTCTCAACTGTACAGATTTTTGCAGAATGTCCAGATTTTTGCCTCATATTTTTGGTCCATTTTTCAGAAAATTGTGCTTTTCTTGCAAATTAGTGGCAAATCATTAAAGACTGAAGTTAGAAATTAATGACAGACATTTGAGTTTCAGACTTCATACCCTTCAGAAAATTCATGCTAACGCAAAACCTGCTGTACTATCAACCTTCTAAGTTTGTAAGAGCAGTATTTAAAAATTGTCCCTATGTTTGGGACTTTGTCCCACTTTTATTTATGGCTTTCTCCAGATTTCTTGTTCTGAGAGGTTGAGAGGTATGGTGGGGGTTCTCTGTGAATGAATACACCTTATGCTCTTATCATCTAGTCATTTTTAAAGAGTCAATAATCTGGTTTGAAGGATCAGTGTGTGTGTGTGTGTGTGTGTGTGTGTGTGTGTGTGTGTGTGTGTGTGTGTGTGTGTGTGTGTATTAAGCTGGAATACTGTTTATTAATTTTTTTGACACCAACAACTGAGAAGGATGTACTCAACTCTGCTCTGTTTGCCACCACTATGACCTTCATTGCAACAAATGGTTTAGAAAATTGAATGACAGTTGGTTGGATAGAAACAGTGGTTAATTCAAGAACTGTGGTGGAGGAAACACCATATATGTCTAAAGCCAAAATTGTGTCATTTTTTTAGATAGCAAGAACAGCTCAAAATGGGCCTGACCATAACACTCAGCTGCCCAGAGCTTTTGCAGAATGCCCAGATTTTGGCTCATATTTTTGGTTTGTTCCTCATAAAATTTGTAGTTTTCTGGCAAATCACTGGGATGATCTGAGGATTTTTGTTAGTAAATAATGACATACATTTCAGTTTCAGACTTCATATCCTTCAGAAAATGTATGCTAAAACAAACCCCGTTACTCTAGCAATGTTCTAAGTTTATAAGAGCAATATTAAAATATGTCCCTATTTTTGGGCCATTCTCCCCCCATTTTGTCAGGCATTGTCCAGATTTATTGCATTAAGAAGTTGAGAGGTATGGGATTGACATGCAATACAAGGCAATAAAAAAGTGGGATAAAGCTTCCACAGAGGAAATTAGCACAGCATGCATCAATGGTGTATTTTTACAACTAGGAATGACTTCTCAAAGCTTTGTGCTAGAGCATATAGAATGCATGTGCTCAAAGAAACATCCCATAACAGTACTGTTTTGGTAAAGATACTCATTCCCATTGTCCTAATTCCTATACAGCCAAAGTATAATTCTTACATAATTGGCCATTCATAGGTTCATATTTAAATGAAGGAAATCAAAGAGTTCTGGGCCAATCATAACACAGAAGGCTAAGCACAGATCTCTCTTCAGGAGTCGACATGACATCAAGTAGAGAACAGGACCTTTAATCTATCACAGTAGCTAAGGGTAATAAATCTGGGGGAGGAAACATTGACTTCTCTCAAACTGATTTAGGTGCTTATCAAGGTACATTCCAAAGGAGAAATTGTATTTAATGTTGGGCCTAATAAGAGAAAAACAAAGTAGGACTACAACTTCTTTGGACCTTGAGGAGATACTACAAATGGCAAATTGTGTAAGGTAAAATAATTTGCTAATCATCACATAAAAATGGTGATACAAAGAGTCTGTTATCAACAAGTGCTACCAATCAAAGTCCATGTTAACTGTAGATTTAAGTGGAAGAGTATCAATATGGTAAGCAGATATTTATCAAACGGAACTATGCCGAATTTCTTGACAATAAGGGTAAATCAATGATTATCACAACAAATACTTGTTTGGTCTATCCCTTGTAGGATAATTTGAGTATCAGAATGGGATTGGTAACTGCCTCCAATTTACAGTCATCACCAAACTCAGTAAGCCATAGTCCATGGATATCAGCTTTCATACTAGAGAAGTATATACCAAAGAGGAGGAGGAGGCTACATGAGTGGTGATTTTTTTTTGTATAGATCAAGCATCCAATCCTAATGGTATGGGTTCTGTCAGATGATAAGGAACATATCCAGTGAACTATATACGAGTTAATGTTGAGTTGGCAGAGTTTGTTGATAATCCCAGCACAGACAGTACTGTTAAAGATCTTAGCCAGTCCAAGTCAGTAGTATGTACTGTATGCCATTATCAGTGGCCTTAGCAACTCTTTCAAAATACTTAAATAGGTTGATCAGGCTTTATCTGATTTGTGTAAATCCAGGGATATATGTTCTATAGCCTTGCAAATACTAGAGGGGAGACTAATAGGCCTATAATTTCTGGGTTCCTATTACATTGTCGAATCCTTGAAACTTCAAACCTGAAAACATCGAACTCAGATGTTCAAAGTTTCAAGAATTCGAACATAAAAAAATAAAAAAATACAAAACCTAAAACCTACCTAACTGTTGCGAGCAGGGGGCAAGCCCCCCTGCACCCCCCACACCCCCTGCTCATTAAATATACCAACTCCAAGATCGCAATGCAGTGCAGAAAGGAAAGATTTGCTTGCCCCCCTGCTTGCAATACTTTATTCTTTGTTTTTAGTTTTTTTTTTACCGTTATTGAAGTTGACACTTCGAACATACATGTTCAACCTTATGGTGTTCAAAGTTTCAGAACTTTGATAACGTAATAGGAACCCGTAATTCCTCTGTTTCAGCAAAGGGGGCCACAACAGCTGTCCTCTACACATCAAAGAAGCAACAGGTGGAGGGAGCCAGATTAAACAGTTGTTGGGGGGAGGTTCATAGATGGCACTCAGTGTCTGTCGGCAGACACCCAAGGATGTTGACTCAGGACTATGGACTTGACATTTTTGATTTTGGAAAATGACAAAATGACATGGTCCAAAATGATTTATGGATAGGGTTGTGATAGGAGGAATGTAGGGGACAGAAGATAAGCTAGATTTATAAGTACATAGAATCTTACTAAGTTTATGACCAAAATAGACAATCAAGAAGCTCAGTCATATCACCTAATAGTGATTAGGGTTTAACAATGTCCCCCACACCATTCATTTTTTCAACATATTCCCATTAAAATGTGTGGTCTCTGGTTGGATGAAGTTGAAAGAGAATTTGTTCAGACCAGTATTAATGAAGTCCTTGAAGTCAGAGAAGGAGGTTCAGTTACAGATAAGTTCAGTACAAAGCTCTTCTAAGCTTCCTAATATAGTTGAAGAATACTTTATGGTTGTCGTTCAGATTAGTTGCAACCATTTGTGGGACCTTCTTACCATTTTAAATCCCTTTTATAATGATGAAGTGGGCATCTTTTAAATATTTACAAAGTTTTTTTTTTCTTTTTCTTGCACAGTTTGTTGATGTGGTAGTTCTACCATACGTGTTAATTTTAAGCTTACTATTATGCTTACAACTAACTGGTATAGATGCCTCAGTATATTAAAGCAACAGGGAGTAAAATTCAGAGAAGTAGGCAGAAGCCTCAAATACAAGGTTTGCCGATGAAATACACCATTTGTATAAATAAGACAAGTAAATAGTAAGCAACTGGTTTTGGAATAATTCTTGAATGTAGATGCATTATTAGGGGCTATGAAGCAGATCTTCATGGAGAAGGTCACAACAAAATTATCGGATTTGAATAAGGGTGGTAACAAGTGGGGTAGTACAACTGGTAAAACAGTTTTGAGGATAGGATGGAGACGATCTGTGGGCAGTGCTACTACTGGTGGGTAGTGAGACAATTTCATAAAGTGCATTGGCATTTATGAATTCCAGAAATCTCTGGGTATATTTCCTGCTAGTAGTATGTGCTTGCCAGTTTACGTGTGGAAAGCTGAAATCACCCATAAGAAAGATATTTGGTAAAATTGTTAACCTTTCTAGCTAGTTAAGGTATTCTTCATGCTCTGAAAGTGTCATTGATGGGATTCTGCAGTTGGCTGTAATATGATAATTAATTGTATTGAGTTTATCTAGAACTGCAATCAGCTTTACATTTTTACAGTTCGAAAGCCGGGAAGAGATCATGGGCTTATAAATGAATACAGATACTCTCCCATGGTTTCTATTGAACCAGAATGCATTATATACATTGTAACCTGGAACAGAAGAAGTGCTATCCCTACATTACAACCAAGTTTCTGAAATTACACAAACGCTGATGATTTTGAGGATAAGGAAAGCATCTCGTTCAGAGATTTGGTTATTTAAGCTCCCAGCTGCTCTTAGTGCTGCCTTGATATTATCCAGACTGGAATTTGCTATGTTGGGAAGTTCATCTGGTGAACTCACCTTAAAAAGGCACCATGATGTTGCAAATGGATTAGCAAGTGCATGAAAACTAAGAGGTGAAATGTGCAGGCCATCTCTACCATGGACAAAAAAACACTACGGTGCAATAAATGTGTTCTTCAGTTGGCAAAAATAGAGGGAGTAAACATACAGACATCCTTTGGAAATAGAAGTCTACTGACAATTTCATCTCATGAAGGCACACAATGCATCTCCCTTTAATGACATCAGTTTACTAGCCAAGTATTGAAACTAATTGTAACATTTTTAAACAGCTCCATTATTTCATCTTGTACTGTATACAATTGTGTAATTCACATGCATGATCCATTACTATTTGATTTCCCTTTGTGGTTGGGGTGATAATGGAGAACACTGGACTGCACCAATGTTTTTGCATGGCACTCAGAATGCTATGGCAGTTGTGTAACATCCAGGAGCTGCATATCCTCTCAGCTACAACTCTTGTTTTCTCAGTAAATGGGAGAAACTAAACATTAATAGGTAGAAAACCTGTTATTGTTACTCATACCTCTCATCTGATGCCATTATGAGGAATGTTCCTCACTGAGTCTTAAAAAGTCCATGTTCTCACTGTTCTGCATTTGTAGGGCATATTATATATTCCGTGTTAAGAATGTTTCTAATTAATGTCACTGACAGCCAGGAGATATGCTCAACAATAATGAAAAGCGTTTTACTTTTATCATATTTAGTGGCAGTAACAGTTTCAGGTAATAATGGAGAACACTTGACTTTTTGTAACCACATCACTTGATATTCTGGATTTGCACTTATGCATGGTAGAGCACTCTCCATTTATCCCTGTGGTTGGCCCTCAGTTCCCTTATATTTCTTAACTTTTTTAAGTCTTTACATTATGCGAACCACAAAAATAGAATGTATGGTACAGCCCAAAGCCAAGGATTACAATCACTTCCAAGTGAAATCTACTCAGTTTTCTAGAAATAATTCTCAGACATTGACACATTAAATTTTTCCATCCCAGACAGACACCTTTCTCTCCATCACTCATTCATGCATGCATTCCAATGTGCCCAGTTACTTTCATGTCTGCTACTCTTCCACTTCTTCACCATGCCCCTATCTATTTTCTTTAACTCCTTCATAAGGGCTATTACCTCCTTTATGTTAGGTTCCAGTTCCTGTTTTCACTTCTTCATTGTACATTTATTTGCTACTGCTAATATTACAGATATTAATGCTTCCACATGCCATTGTATGTCCAAGTCTCCTACCCAATTCAACTGAAAGTTATTTTTCCCCAGTTGTCATTCACCTCCACTTAGCTTATCCACCAGACCTTGTATATCTGTCTTAAACTCCATTAGATTCTGATGCCTTCAAAAACATGATCCCAGTATCTTTCCTGGAATCTTCCACATCTTCAGCAGTTCTCATTGCCCAAGTGAACATTTTTTTTTGCATTTTGTTTGGGATGTAAATGTATTTATATAAACACTTCCATGTAAATATTTTAAACTTCTGAGATTTAGTGGTCTCTTTGGTCATAGACATACTTTTGTCCACTCCATGTCCCATTTACCTGTCAAGATCCACACCAGATCATTTTGTTTGCTTATTCTTTTTCACGCAGTTGTCCATTATTAGACATCTATATATCTTTGTAAGTACCCTTTTGTTGATAACCTCATTTGTTCTTGCTTCTAGCAGTATTTCTACCAGTTGTGATCTTATTACTATCCCATTTTGCCTACATTCCATGTATTTAATGAAGATGTTATAAACTCCTTTATACTGGAATATTTGTCTGGGATTTATTTTTAAAATAAGTTCAGAGTTCTTGCTAATCCGTTCTTTCCGCCCCTTGTTTCATTTCAATTTAGTAACAGAGTTTCCTGTTTCCCTTCCATCATCAATTATTTATAGCAATATCATTTTTATTGAGAAGTTTTCTAAGCCCAGTAGGTCAGAATACAAACTGCCAGTAGTTACTGGTTTTGAACATATCCTCCAGAATTTGCAGAACTTTTCCTGCTGGAGTTCTTTCTTCTCCCCAGATACTGAGTCTTCTTTGGGTAGCATTCATAGTTTGACACAGTATGATATCCTTCCATTTGTAGAAATATCCTATATTTTGGATATAATATACTAACTTTAACTGTGCTGCTCAAAAGTATTTTTGTAAATGCAGGACCAAAAGTCCTTCCTCTTCCATAGGCGGGATCAATTTTTGCCTACTTACCTTATGAGGCTTGTCTCCCTGAATAAATTTCATGATTAACTTTCTCAACCCTTCTCAGAACTTTCTGCCTTTGTCATATGCAAATGCATGTGTCAGATACAACACCAGGGCACATTTTTATCACCAGCATTCTCTGATCCATAACCCACCATTACTTCCCATTTCTTTAATAGAGTCCATATGTTTGTTTTAGTTTGCTCCTGTATCTCTTTTGGCAATTTCTTTGAATGTCTCTGAATCCACATTCCCAGATATTTTAATCTGTAATGTCTCCATAAATAAAGCTACCTTTGAATGAAATCATGTGATGGTACAAAGTTTACACATACGGCCTTAGATTTCTCCTCATTAGTTTTGTATCCTGCTATCTCTCTAAACTCCCTTAATATGTCAAGCAGAATAGGAATGTCTATGTCTCGGCTGGACAGGTATAGGATTACATCATCCACAGACATAGCTAATTTTTCTTTTTCTCCAGCTCATTATACATACACACACACACACACACACACACACACACACACACACACACACACACACACACACACACACACACACATATACATATACATATGCATATACATGTACATATATATAACAAGATGTTGGTAAAACAATGCTGGTAAGAATGCTTTTTTGTTGATAAGAGAAATGTAAAGTTGGTATATAATATACTAAAACATATTAATATTATTTTCAGTAAGTTGTATGGCCAGGAGGACTGATTTTCAATTTTTCTTAGGGAAAATACCAGCAATCCCAAATTTGTACTTGAACTTTGATAAAACAGGATTTTCATGGGATCTGTCATTTTAGGTCAGAGCACACATTTACCACAACCCAGATTTCTTTTTATGTTTACTATTTATAATGCTGTCAACTTACTTTGCTGAATGTTCGGTTTTAATCTTATATATACATAGATGCTTGGATCATAGGAGGTTACTAGGAGGTTACTAGGATATCAGCCTGGAGTTCATTTCAAGCCTAGCCATTTTATCCCAAAGTAATATGATACTCTAGTTAATACTCAAAACTGTATTTAGTAAAGACTGCCCAAGTCCAGGAGGGTTGTGGGCGCTACCCTCGGTAAGAATTTACAATGCCCCAGCCACTCGTCCAGGTTCTTTTTGAACAGTATCATAGAGGTGCTCTGCTTTACACAAATTGGCAGCCTATTCCAAAGATATGGCAGTTGCTGGGAGACAAATCTGTTCCTCCATCACATCCTATTCAAGTTGCAGGCATATTTAGGTCCCTAGAATGAGTAGCTCTAGTCCTGTTTAATGTATGTATGGATGTGCAACAAATTCATTAGGTTTGGGTTGCAGATTGCTCTGTAAGCCAGGCATAAGCCCCCCCTAAGAAGTCTATACAATACTGAATATAATGATAGGAACTTTAATTGGTCTTTGTAAGGCATGTGTTGGAGTTCCTTGATCTTAGTTAGAAACCTCTGAGGTCTCTCCAATTGCTGCAGGTGCTTTGTATGGTATATGACAAAAGGGGCATTATACTCAATTATGGGCCTGATTATTGACAAGTATAGAGGGGTTATAACCTCCTTTATTCTAGAGTTAATGCATTTGTTAGTCAAGTGTCCAACACAGAAAGCCTTCCTTACTACAGTAGACACATGGTGGTCAAAGTTAAGGTCGCAGTTTACTTGTGATTCCAGATCTCTTACCACTTCGTAGGTACATAGGGTATTGTTAATTTGATAGTGTGAAGGGATGTTGTTTTTACTGAAGGGAATGATGATGCATTTCTTTGCATTCAGTTTGAGACTGTGACTAAGACACCAGTCATTGGTCTGTATAAGACCCTACTGAAGTATACTGACATTATTTGGGATTCAGTAATTGCACTTAGTTTGCAGTCGTCTGCAAACTTGGTCAGCCACAGCCCCTTAGTTTTGGCTTGAACTTCTGAGAAGTATATACTAAACAACAGAGGGCCCAGAACTGATCCTTGTGGCACCCCACTGGTGACAGGTCTGCTGGTAGATGTTGCGTCACCCACTTTGATAGTGTGTGACTGGTTTGTGAGCCAGTTTGCAACCCATCTTACAACAAAGGGGTTTACCATTAGTTTGCTAAGTTTATCGGTAATACCTGAGTGTGGGATTGTATCAAAAACCTTTGCCAAGTCAAGGTATGCTGTGTACACAGATTTGCCCTTGTCAATGACCCTGGTCACATTTTTGAAGAAATCCACCGGTTTAACAGACAAAGCCAAATTGGTTCAAATCCAGAGTTTGGAGGTTGCCTATGTCTTTATTTATGAGGTCCATGATGATACTTTCCATGGCTTTACAGATGAGGTTGGTCAAACTTATGGGTCTATAATCCATTGGGTTTGTTGCTAAGCCACCTTTGTGGAGGGGAATAACTGTTGCTATCCTCCATTCCACAGGAACAAAGCCAGTGGTTAGGCTTTGATTGAATAGGGTACTTAATGGCGATGCTAGTTGATGTTTTAGTTTGTTTAGAAGACAGCTCAGGATGCCATCTGGTCCCATAGATGCTGTGTTTTTTTGCCTTAGACAAGGCTTTAATGACCTTTTCTTTGCATATCTAGGGTGAGGGGGAAGTTGGGGACAAGGTTTGTGATAAATTTGTAGGGGATAACGGAGTGAAATTTTTGACAAATCTGTTTGCTACCTCTGTGGGATCAGTCTGTGTGCGATACCATTAGTCACTAGTTTGGCACATGCTTGGGTCCTACCTTTTAGGCCACATACATAGCTGTGAAAGGCCTTGTGATTATCCTTTGCTGTGATTGCTAAATTTTTCCTCAAAGTTACTTTGAGTGAAAAATATAATGCAATCATGGTAATTACTTGAAATTACCCTTAAAATCATGGGTATAATTCCTGCAATTTTTTGTCAAGAAAATAGAATATATATAAATATATAGAGAGAGAGACAGCGTGAAAGATATAACCGTAAAGCAGTGTCACTGGTTATAGGATTCTTAATAGCCACTTAATGTACTATAAAATCAGGCAGTGATGCCTCCCTGTAATATCTCATCTGGAGGATGGTGCCCCAGGAGTGTAGTACCCTCTAATGCTGTACTGTAGTGCCAGAAGTGCAACATGAATCCAAGCACCTAGTACAGCAATACAACCCACAGATGTCTAAGCTTTTTTCATCAAAGGCAAGTGTGCTGCTTGTTGAGCCTGTGGTACTGCTGCAGTTAATCTGCATTATACATCTGTGCTGCTAAATGCATATGCTGACCCTCGTCTGTGAACAGAGGTCAGTTTGTATGACAACAATATTGCATCACAGACGGAATAGGTGGTTGTAAGTGCATGTTGATCAGCATTTGCATCCTTATGCTGTATTTAGAATTTTGTTCTTGGGAGAACATATCACCTGAAGCTAAGTACATACGTTATATATTACTTTAATCCATTTCTTTACATGAAATCCTATGTTTTCTTGTCTCTTTATTTTTATTGTCGCACTCATGTAGATAGTAACAGTCACACTTTCTTTTTTGCTGTACACAAGGCTTCCTTATTACAACATAGCCAATAATAAGCTGTGACAAAGTACATATCCATCTCTGGTGATGAGTAGTTTCTCATCAGAAATCATATAGGAGGTATATAATATTCAATATAATATAAGGTACTTGTGGGTTAATGTAATTATTTATGGAAATATTTGGTTGAACAAATGCATATGTACAGAGACCCTCATCAAGCAAACTGCAATGCACAATTACAAAGCTGTAGACAGTGACCATGCTGTACACATGGTATATCTTGACCTGGGCAAGGCTTTTTACAACATACCCTGTGCTAGCATAGTTCATAAGCTTAATGCAACACAAAAAAAATCTCTTATATAGTAAGATGGATAGAAAATTGGCTAAAGGGCAAAACCCATATGGTGTGGGTAACAGGTGTCTCAAAGAATATGACATTAACCATTGTCATTCTACAGGGTTCTTTGCTGGGTCCCCTTTTGTTTAGCATATATTTTCCATCCTCCAGCTCAAAAGCTAGGACTTCTGGCTAACCAAATCTGCATATGACTTCAAACTGGGACTCATTGTCGAGTCATCCTCTGACACCAAAGTCCTACAACAAGAACTTGCACTTGTAAACTCCTGGTGTGTTAATAACAGTTTTAAATTAAGTTAAAAAATATTACATTGTTTCATTTACTAAACTATCCTTCTCCGAGTATAAGACATAGACAACACCTCCTCTTCAGAATGAGAATGTTGTTAGAGGCCTTGATGCATGGGTTGCTAATTCTCCTTCCTTTGGTCATCATGTAATGACTGTAGTCAGGAAATCCTTCTACTTAGTGCAGTTGATGGCTAACATGATACCCTACAGATCCAGACTGGTCATTGTCCCATTATATTCAGCACTGATTAGGCCAATTATCGAATACATTGCCCTCTTTGTCATGTACTTCATTAGATATATCCAGCAACTAGAAAGACACCAGAGGTTCCTATCTAAGAAGATCACTGGCTTAAAAGCCTTACACTACCAGAAAATACAGAAAGCACTGTCCCTTTTTTCAGTATCTTACAAATTCCTAAGGGGAGATTTATGCCTTGTTTTCTGAACTATTAAGGACCCAGTGGTCCTGGACTTTTTTGCATTTCCTGAAATCTAATGGTCCTTGAAATACCAGAACAGGGTATCCAAATCTTCAAATCTTCATCAACATCTAAATAAAATAAAGTGAAGAAATAGGTTCATTGCCCAGTGCCTTCCCCACCTCTAGAATAGACTCCCACTGCATATTAAGCAGTGTGATACATTATCTTACTTCAAATGGGAACTAAATAATTGGATGGGTATTCACAACTTCACCCTAACCTTGGCTGGCCTGGTCCCCTTCAAGAGAGGAAGTTCAGCCTGAGGGTGGGCACTGGCAAGACATAAATGGTCACCAGACTCAGTAGCATTGTATTTCCCATGATCCTTTACATACATATATCACATCACCAAATATACATATCAGTCGACCGGAAACAGATATAGATATGTAATGCAGCGTACATGTGTGTACAGTCTGAGGACACCCCCATGAATATGCTATTTCCAGATATAACTGCAATACTCTTTCTGTTAGTCACGCTGCCAATGAAATGTTGCCTCCCTCCCAAAACTAAAGCATGCAAAATCCTACATACAAGATCTTCTCCATATCAGAGAATGATGCAGCCAGATCTGCTATGTACTACTGTGTACATACAGCTTTATGTTGTTGATTAGTCATATCACATATGTATGTATCTTTATACTCTTACAGGCACCACAAAATATTCATATGCATGCCAAGTACAAGGCGAGATAAAATAATGTATACTGTATGTCTTTTCACTAAATACAAATCTATGATTGTTTGTATGTATGGCAACACTCATGAACTGAAATAAAATAAACAGTGCTTGAACAAGGACTTTACAATAAGATCCACATCCACAACATTCATGAATTGTGCATGTAATATATGTCACAATCACTTACTAGTCTGTAATTAACATGTAGCTATAAATAAAGGATATTTTAATAGTATAAAATATGATAACCTTTTTATACACATTTGTCCTTGGTTATACCATGTCAAGAAAGACTGACTGGGTTTTCATACATATATTGTGGATTTCACAAAGTATATGCATATTCATATCAGTACTGTGAATGTGCTATAAATGTGCACAAGGCAACATTCATACCTGCATTATCTTCTTAAATACTTCCTAACTGTCCTACTGCTGATGTCCAGGAGAGCTATTTTATTATGAATCATGAAAAGTTAATGAGACATATGTTAGCCTATGTCATATGTTGAGGTCCATTGATAGTGTACATAACCTATCAGAAAAGCAATGCAATGTAATATCACCATGACCAAATGCAGCAGTAATGTGTCATATATGCTTATATCATGTTATACAATATTTCTTCTTTACCCAGGAAAGGTCAACAAATGTAAAGTAACACTTGGTAAGGTAATCAAAAGGGCCTCACTGTCATGCATTTCACACACATGAACAAGCTTTCCTAATAGGTTCTTGGGTGTATGCTAAGCTAATGACCCAAAGAGCCTTTTTAAGCCAACAATGCTTCCTATGTATGTATATCTGTCGATGTTGGTAACCAAGGTTATTTTAAGGGGCATATGTAAGCTTGGTCTTGGGTGGTCTAGCATTTACAAGTTCCCTCTGTCTATTACAGACATAGGTGGCAGACCACGGGAACATTTCCAAGTCCCCAACCACTTGTACAACTTAGACTTGAATTGGTTTAGAGAGGAACTCTGCTTCACATGGATGGGAAGCCTGTTCCAGGGAAGAGGAGGTCTCCGAGGTGCTTACCTGTCCCTCAAACAGATCCTATTTATGTCTCAGATGAGGTTTAGGTCCCTAGGTCTGGTAGTTCTGATGCTGTCAGTTTTGTGAACGTGCAGCAGGCCCATCAGTGCAGGATCAGAGGTTGCCTTGTAGGCCAGGTACAGATCACCTCTCAGCAGCCTGTAGGAGCCAAAGTACAGTGATAGAGCCTTGAGATGGTCTTCATAGGATATTTTGTTTACACTGTGTATTCTTTCTGTGAGGAACCTCTGGGCATTTCAGTTGTTGTATATACCTGGCCAGGTACATACTAAAGGGGGCGCTGTACTGAATGATTGGCCTGATGAGGATGATGAGGGATGAGTCCAGTGGAGCAGTGAGATCCTTGGATCTAGATGCCACACCCTTGTTTATAAGTCACATGGCATAGAATGATTTCCTTACTGATGTAGTGTCATGATGGTCAAAGGGCAGGTTACTATCTGCATTCTTTCCCAAGTCCTTGATTCCTGGATCTCCTCTTAAGGGTGTATTATCAATGTCATCATTTCTAGGGTAACCATTGTATCATAGGTTACTATTATGCATTTCTTGGTGTTGAGTTTTAGACCTTGGTCTGACACCAGTAAAAACAATATCCCTGCGCACTATCATATAAACAATAATACTTTAATTATTCCCTAAGAAACAACTAAGTAGTGAGAGACTTGGGAACACAAGTTGACTGTCACCTAAACGTTGACCACCATGTGTCTACTGTGTTAAGGTTCTATGATGCACACCTCATTAGCAAAGGCATTGCCTCAAGAGTGAAAGAGATCATAACTCCTCTGTATCCTCATCTGGACAATAATTGAGTACAGTGCCCCCTTTTATATGTACCTTAACAGGCCCCTGCAGCAACTTTAGAGACCTCAGAGATTTCTAACCAAGAAAAGTCATGGTCTCCAGAATATGCCATACATTGACAGACTGAAGTCACTGTTACTGAATTCACTTGCCTTCAGACTACTTAAAGGAGACTTGTGCTTGGCCTACAGAGCAATCTTGGATCCAACCCTATTGGAAATTCTGCACATCCACAAGTCAAATGAGATAAGGGTCACCCACTCCACTAACCTTAACCTGACCTGCAACATAAATAGGGCCTGCTGGAGAGACAGATATGTATTTCAAAGGTTACCACTCCTCTGAAATAGGCTACCAATTCACATCAAACAGAGCCTCTCTATGACCCTGTTTAAGCGTAGTCTAGATGACTGGATGGGAAACCATACATTCCTGCTATGGATTTCACCTATAACCATCCTAGATATGGGCAGTTATTGCTAACTAAAATCTCTAGTTTAGGCAAGAGCCTCTATATCGGATTTCTGTAGTATTATAATGGGTACACATGGCTAGGCTTGCAAAGACCTTCGGGTCAATAGCCTAGTAACCAACTATGAGCCTATGAACCAGTTATTAGTATGTGTCAGGACTTCCTGGAGGATATTTGCACCATTGGGGGATTGTATGACTGCACCTAATTTCCAATCATCTGCAAATATGGTCATCCAGAGGCCTTCCACATTGGCCTTGGCTTTAGGGAAGTAGATCCTAAAAGTGTGTGATGCATGTCAGACTATAAGCAATGTGCCTTTGCAGCAACCTACCAGTTTGATTCACATTTCTGGTAAACATATCACATACATTGTTGCTTCCTGGAAAGTGACTTTCCATAGGGTCATCTAGTTGACAAATGTAGGCACTATGGCTAATGTTAATATATATATGGCTACGGATCTGCCTGAAAACATCGACAAGTGAAAACACTGACAACGAGATCACCGACACCACAAAACCGACAGTTCAAAAACACGACAGTTCACATGCCTGACAAACCACAATCCCGACGGTCAACAAAACAAAACAAATTCCTTTTCCGAAAAACACACACACAACACAAGCACACCAAAAACCTTACAAACCTACACTAAACCTTACATACACAACTATCTATGCAATAACCTTAACCCAAACCCTAACCCTAAGGTCCGTCACTATCGCACACTTACCTTACCCGTACCCTAACCCTAAAGTCTGTCACGATCGCACACTTACCTTACCCGCATCCTAACTCTAAAGTTCGTCACTATAGCACACTTACCTTACCCGCACCTAACCCTAACTTCCATCACTATTGCATACTTACACTGTTGCGCTCGTTTCACATGGTGTTTTCAGTGTCGGGATTTTGAACTGTCGATCATTTCCATTGTCGGTCTTCCGGTGTCGGTGTTCTCGTGGTCGGTGTTTCAAGCTTTCGATGTTTTCAGGTAGAACCATGGCTACATATATAATGTGAACAAAAACAAGGCATCAAAGTGCTGAGAGTAGGATAAACAATTTAATAAAACACAAACAGATATATTTAAGTTAGCGCTTTAGCAGTTGCCTGCTTCCTCAGACCTTAATACAAATGACAACAGTTATTAAAATCTTTACATTTAAATATTTTCCACAACCAATAAAAACAAGAGAAGGTGATTTATACAATGAAACAGAGTGTGTTGAATTAAAATGGATTATTGATTTTAAGGCATATGCCCCTCCAGGTCTGAATAGTGCCATCTCTTCAAAACCTGCTTTAAAAAAGAGAAGTTTGCCTCATTAAGTATGTTTGTTTTTATTGGTTGTGATAAATATTTAAATGTAAAGATTTTAGTAACTGTTGTTATTTGTATTAAGGTCTGAGGAAGCAGGCAACTGTGAAAATGCTAACTTAAATATATCTGTTTGTGTTTTATTAAATTGTTTGTCCTACTCTCAGCACTTTGACACCTTGTTTTTGTTCATAAGTATTTATATTTCTGGGTTTGTTAGGTCCCACTACATTCTATTTCATTTACATATATAATGTGTCCAGATGTATTATCCCTCATTTTGACAATGTATTGCAGATGATGCTGTATTTCTGCCAAGTATATAACAGCCAGTTAGCTTCCAAAGCATGAGGGCACCTTCCATGACCCCAAACTATCAGGCTAAGCCGAGCTGAGCTAACTAAAAGATAAGTTTTGGTGCAAAGCCATTCACAGCTTTCATGCCAGCACAGAGTAAGAGAGAGAGGCAGACCCCTGAAAGGACAATGCTAGGAACAATGAAAAATAAATGTCCACATCCTAGTATAAACAACACATCAAAACACTAGGGGGAATGGAGGGAGGGAACTGCTACTGCAGCAGTGATCATTCAAACATCTACTGTTAAGGTAAGTTTAACTTACACAACAGAACTACGTTCATCATACTGAGCACTGCTGCAGTAGCCTTATCTATATTTGTAGATTATCCTAGCTTGCTATATTTGGGAGGTGAAACGAGAAGAGTCCACAAGTCCCTTGGGATTGGTCCTAGCAAAGCTTGATCTGGACCTAGAGAAAGATCAAGCATTTAGTGCTCTGTAAGAGTATGTACAGAGAACAAGTTGTAGTTTCTAAAATACTCCTAGAAGCTAACCCTTTCCAAAAAGCCATAGATGAAGTCAAGGACCTGGTAGGCCTTAACTCCACCCAGAGTAGTTTTGTTATAGTGAGTATAACAAGAGGTAATAGCCATAGACCACCATTTGGAAATAGTCTGTTTTGACACAGGTTGTCCCTTATTCTTACCTTCACAAGCCAGAGCCCTGGCTAATGATGTCCTTACAGACTTGGCAGAGCATGGTGAAACTCAAGTACAATACTATACATTATACACAACTGCAGTATCACTGAACATTTGTTAAGTATGATCAAAGCCCACTTCAGTTGCCTTGGTATTTTGGGGACTGGCAAGACAGTATGATCCTATCACAGCTTATGGGTTGTACCAAGCATATTGAATCATATGGAAACAGTGCATGCCACAATAAACCTCATAAGAACAATCTTTATAGTATCCCTGAACTCTGTGTCCTCACAAGGCAGCTGGCAGGCTGGGTAACAGCATACAACAGGTGCCATTCAAGCCAGCAAACATTTATATGATGGACTGGGTAGCTACAGACTATGGTTGGGTGAAAATCCAGTGCATCTTGTAATTGATACCAAGTGCCACCTGCTTGTTAGGACCATCTGTGAAAAGTGAAAGTTCTGTGCAGCCTTGCAGGGCTGCACTATAGTGGGTATGTCCACATCAGACACAGCAAACTCATCTGCTACCACAGCCACAGAGAGAGAGAAAGAGAGAGAGAGAGCATTATTCCTTCTCACAACAGCAACATGGAGCTACCCTCCTCCTGGGGACTGTGAGTAATGATACCATATGGATGCAGGTTCATCTGTGCGAAGCCACAGCTACATCTTATACTGTCTATGGATGTCCACCTAGGATGGAGACAGTGTGTCTTCTTTCGGCTTTTCCCGGTTAGGGGTCGCCACAGTGGAACTTTGGTCCGCTAATGATTGGTAGTAGATTTTTACGTGTCGAGTTGCCGGCCCTGATGCACAACCTTCAACGAAGGTAGGCCCATTCACACATGTCTCCGCACAGAAGATGCTCTAACTGAGAATCAAACAGGACAACGTCTTAGTGTGAGGCGACAACGCTACCGCAGCACCACCACCACAGTATAGGATGGTGACAGTGCCACAGTGTAATTTAATTATGAGTGAGGTACTTGTTTCATCATCTCCCCTTGCACAGGTGTCAACATCTGTCTGATGTTCTACTCCCACCTATGCATTTGTTCCAGTAGCAGTGGTCTGCCCTGTCAACAAATAAGATAAGAAACAGTTGAGTGAACAACAGCACGTGTGATATCACTGTGGTCCTGTGGTCTGTAAGCTAATAATGACCATGCAAGGTGCACCATGTAGTCCCAGCCAACTTCCACTGCTACCTTGATGTGCTTGGATACCTTATGTTTCTGACAAAGCATAGGCAGCATATGGTGTGGTCAGCTTACTGCCTATGTCTGTAGTGGTATTGTTCAACAATCTGCTAAAAGTGTTACTAACCTAATACATCTTCACCAAGATGTGTAGGGATTGTTGCATTGTGATGTCAGAACCCACTCCATCAAGGATGATCCCATTGCTACTGTCACCTTGCAGCAATTCCAGAAAATCCTCCAACTCTGTTAGTCTGCTGCTAATAGGAGGCCTCCTTCTTGTGGCTGACCTTTTAGCTGCTAAAAAAAATCTGTCTTTTGTGGCAGTACTTTGCCACCACTGTCAGTCAACCATCAGTCCCTTTCCACCTAATTGATCCTTTCATTTCCCATCACCAGGGTGAGAGTCATCCAGAAAGGACCATCATCTAGACAGCCATCATGGATTGTTTGCATTTTTCTGTTTTCTCAATGGCCCTAACTGATACACACCTGGCTATGTGTTGGAGTGAGGCACACAAATGAGCCGTCTGTGGTGGCTGTCCCCTTGCTTGCACAAGGACTATTTTCTCCAAACAGCCTTTTCCCTCCCCTTGCACAGCATGAGCAGTGGTCTCTTCAGTTTCCAACAAGGAGATTATGCCACACAGTAAGTTCCTGAGAGCATGCAAATCCCTCCTACCCCTGGGGACAGACAAGCAGGCCATGCCCCTTCATTCTTCCCTCCTCTTTGCCTAGCTTCTTCAGTGCTGGGGCCTCTAATCAAGCCCCAGTTGCCTGGTTTTGCAAGCTAAACATGCAAAGTAAACCAGGTATAACTGATGCCAAAGAATCACGTTGTTTTGCTAACATGCATCCATAGCATGAAATGTATCACAGTGCTTGGGCATGCCCCTGACATCCCATGGCCATGTGCTTGTGTAGCACACCTTAGCAAGTCAGCATATCGTACTTCTGTGAAGCTCAAGCTGCCGTACCCTGTATTCAGAAACCGCATTGTATATGTCATTCACCGCATGCTCTCCTCAGGAATGTTTCACCATTTTCTGAGGATATTCTGTTGGCAGTGGCTACCTCTGCAGGTGCCTAATGTGATGCATGAAGGAGAACAAGATAATGGTCAACCCACTTCATGACCATTTCAGGAAATGGCTACTGGGCTACTGCTTTGGTCCATTACACAAAACAGATGCTTTATACAGCCTGAGTGAGTTGCTGACCTCAGCCATGGCCAACCAGGACAGAGGAATAGTGTAGGCATTAGTATTATGGCCTGCAATGCTGTCCTTCTCATAACCTCAATACAAGGGAGATGGGGGTTAGACAAAGTGCACTAAGTAGTATTGTAAGTGGACCGCATTATCATTTTTTAAAATATTTTAGGTATGTATGAGTAACCATTCTTCCTACTACCAGTTCTTGTCCTACTCAGCATAAAACAGGTGCTCCTGTGTCAGCTGAGGGTGTTGGTGACAAATAGTATAAAGTGTCAACTACATTTATTGTTGTTACTGCATGGACATTTTCTGTTGTGGGGTTATGTAGTCCCAAGTCAGTGTCTCTGCATAGAACCTGGTGTGTTCCCATGTGTACCATGGTCATATTTTTGTATAGATGTATTTATGTATGCGCAGGGGACAAACTTCTGCCTGCTGCCAGAGACTCAGTTACCAAACTACACATAACAAAATGTAGGTTTGACAGTATTGTTCTAACATCTTCTTTTACACCTGTCACTGTTTTTCAGCACTAACAGAGTGCTACATGAACTGTATCACCTAGCTCAGGAGGCATGAGAGACTAGCAGTCAGACAGGATTAGTTTTACTGACAAATGTTGACCTGTTCCCATTCCCCTGATAGGATAAATTCATTTAATGGAAAACTTCACCCTGTATCTCCTCCCTGCAGGATCATATGCTAAATATGCTCAGTAGGCAGCTTGACACCAGCCCACCCCCTGCTAAGGATGTAGCTGAGGATTGTATCTCCTCCCTGCAGGATCATATGATAGATATTCTCAGTAGGCAGCTCGACCCCAGCCTGCCCCCCACTGAAGATGTAGTGGAGGAGAGTGTAAGTGATAATTATAGGATGCCTTACCAGAGGGAAGTGCTCAACTATAGCACCAGCAGGTAGCCTGGTATCATTGCCAGAGGTTGCTTCAGTCGGTATTTATGTAGCCCAGATGGAAAGCCTTCTGCATGAAATTGCAGATTTGCTCAGCCGTCTTGGTCCAACCATCAGGCCACCAGGAAGGTTGTGGCCTATGCCACTAGTCATACTGATCCATTATCTGGTGACAGATAACAGTAATGCCCCACTGGGCCATAGCAACAGATACAATACTGCAGCTTATATCCCATTGCATCTTCAAACTGGTGTGCCCTGTTCTTCTTGCCTTACTCCCCATAAACTGTGCTGTGTCCAGACTTCCGCATTACCATTTGCCTGTGCCTATCTCTATCTATCCCTGTTTCCTCAATGTATTGTGTGCACATCTACTCCTGTCTGTCTGTGCCATTGTATGTGTGTGTTTGTCTGCCCCTGCACAGTGACCTACCCCCTTTCTAACCCTTCTTTTCATTAAATCCTTCCTCTTCCCTTCTATCTACATAAACAAAAGGGAGCTCTATATCGTAAAAAAACATGTTGTCCTTCCTCTCTCATCCTGCACATTCCTGTATATTGTCCTTCTGTATGTCTTGCTACCTTCCTCATTTTCCTACATTCCAATATAATCTTTTCTCTCCTTTTATGCATCTGAAAGGTATCCACATATCTGGCCACCATAGCGTTGCAGTTACAAATACTATATGGCTATATAGCTTTATGAGCCACTTTGCACTGTCCTACCAAGGTAAGTTTTCAAGATTCAGTAGTCTGCAAATTTACACTTTCCATTCTCACAAAATTTGTACAAAGAAGTATGCAGCCACCCTATGGGTTCTACCTTGTACTTGTGAATGCATGCTTGATTACACAAATGTGTCTAATTGCACAGTGCTGCTCATTTATGTACCCTGGAAATCTGTATCTAGCTTTGAATAAACAAATATTGTCCATGTTGTGGTGCAGTGTCACCTAGCTACACAAACATTTTACAGAAGTATTGCACATATCTATTAACCTCAGCCATAATTCCCCCAATTTTCACTACAATACTTTATTTGGGTGCTCCCCACCCATACGTGTCAATTCTTCTACTGTATGTTTTATATATCCAGTATGTCTACTTTTATGTGCACCCTAGTAAATAGCCCTTATTTATTTTACCAATACTTTTCTTTCTTTAAACTTTATTACCTTAACTTCATATTTTGCTGTCTTTGAAAAATATAAAATAAGGCCTCACTCCAACAAATATGTCTTTCTTGCTTCCATATTCCTCATAGCTCCCTATATACCTAACCCATATTCCTAATGTGCATCCTTCTGCTTGAAGTTATGCTTTTTCCAGTTTCCTGTTAACTCATGCTACTGGTGTTGCTTGGATTATGTATTAAGAAACCTTACACAAGTATCCAGCACTACCAGTAGTATAGTGTTGACACATTTTGTTGTCTTAGCATCATGTTTTTTTTCGTTTAGGTGTGTTTATTGAGGACAATATTGTGAGTTCAGAGAACAACTCAGCCAGGTTTACATGTCTTATACTGACTGGTTTCTATGGTATTCATTGGATTTCTCATTTATATGGGATTGTTTGCTGGAAAGCCATTTGACTCCTTCCCACGAGTAGCCATAGGTAATGCTGTTCCAATGTGTTAGAATCTGGCCCACTGTTTGTTACACATTTTTATTTACTGCTGTTCTATTTCCTGGGAGTTTTTATATATATATATATATATATATATATATATATAGATAGATATATATAGATATATATAAAATAGAAATGCTCCTAAGAACATCACAATTGCAATATTTTATTGTAAAGTGCTACAGAGTTTAATACTGAAATGTGCTATTTATGCAGTAGCATGTTCTTTTCATTTTTCTTTGTTACATTGTATAATACTAATAACTTTGTATTATTTCTTGAGAATGACACATTGAACATTGTAATAGTGAAACATGCAACACTTATGTATGGGTCAGTAACAAATGTTCCCAGGCCAAAGAACAACCTCAAAGTCTGAGATAAAGAAATTTTTTGTGATTCGGCATTCACATTTTTTTTAATTTTCTGGTTCCATTTTAATTTACAGTCCTGTAGCATATGTACTGATGACCTGAAAATGAGTGCAGCATTAATAGTATTCTTGCATAAAGGTGTAACAAAGGAACAAACAATTTTTTTTACACAAATGCAAAAACATTTTGGTAAGCAGTATTGCAGTTTTACAGTGCAATAAATTTGAAACAAAACACAGCTGTCAAACAACAGACCCTGTTTTTCTGTAATGCATTTCTTATAATATCACTTTTGAGAGATTAAAAGCAGTCAGCTTCACTTTTTGATTTAACTCAGCTATGAGTAATGAAATTAGTGGATAACATACCTTGTTATGCCTGATTTCTTAACTGCAAAATGTCAAGCTAAGTATACTAATATAGCAGGTGTGTGTGTGCGTGCGTGCGTGCGTGTGTGTGTGTGTGTGCGTGTGTGCGTGCGTGCGTGTGTGTGTGTGTGTGTGTGTGTGTGTGTGTGTGTGTGTGTGTGTGTGTGTGTGTGTGTGTGTGTGTGTGCGTGCGTGTGTGTGTATGTGCTGCAGCAGTACTGATAGGCTAAGGCAAAGACATTCTAAACAGACACAAACTATTAAACACATAAACATTGGGCTTAACCTCCCAAAATAAATATATTTTCTTTGAATTTCAGAATAAATATAGGCTTAGGCATGAAAACTCATGCTGCTTTTTTAAGATGTTAATCCCATAGAGCTGAATTTTATTTACTCAGTTTAGCCATATACTGGATTTGCAAATAGGTATAGAGACATTGCAGGTTATTAATAAAATGCATACAGTTTGCTTAGCATATGTATATGTGCAGACAACCTAATTTGTAGGTCAAGAAGACAGCTAAATTGAAAACAATGAACAAAAAAGTGTGACTAGAATGTAAAATGGATGCATTTAGGCTTAAACTCTGCAAAACTGTTGTGTTCTGTAACTGCCATGATGATTTCTTTGAGCATTGCTCATTTTAGTTACAAATGTAGCACAAAACCTTGATCCATGAAATGAATGCCCTGACTCTATTCTTCAGAGAACAACATTATAAGAAAGCATTGCTGTTTAGTAATGCAAGCATGGATTAAACAGAGACATTACATACTTTGCCATTTAGCATATAACCACAATAATTAACCCACTGTCATATTAGTCCAAACATCAGTGTGCCTATTATGCCTTAATGTTGTAGTAGTGATAATAGTAATTATAATACAACTTCATTATTTATATATTTTAGCAGTCTTAATGTTCCAGGACTAGAATTTTTACATGTAGACTAAATACCTTAGTGGTCTCAAAACAAGTTATTCAGGTTTAAAACACTGCAAGTGCTTCTTTGCATAGGCATAGGTTTCTGAGACTTAAAAGAGATAGAAACTCACAATGCATATATACAAAGAAAAAACAAATATTGCATTCATTTGATATACCCGTGTAATCAAACAACACAGTTCACCTAAACAAATAATCTATAAGTACACAATTTAAACAAATTTGACAAAGACACATACATTACAGCCTTGTCCCACTACAGCTGGAATGTGTTAAGAGTCTTCTTCTTCTTTCTGCTTTTCCCGGTTAGGGGTCACCACAGTGGATCATCTGTCCGCTCATGATTGGCAGTAGAGTTTTATGGTGTCAAGTTGCCAGCCCGGCACCCAACCTTCCACAGAAGGCAAACACATGCACACCTAGGGCCAATTCAGAGTGTCCAATCCACCTACTACATGTCTTTGGGAGAAAACCGGAGCACCCGGAGGAAACCCACAGGGAGGACATGCAGACTCCACACAGAAGGCACCCCAGCCGAGAATCGAACTGGAGAACCTCTTGCTATGAGACAGTAACTCTAACCACTACACCACCGTGGCCACCCTCTGGAATGTATTAAGAGTAATGCCCCTAAATGAAGCAGCTACACACTTCAAATACACCTTCCAAAAACACTAAATGATTTAGCATCAGTTAGGACAAGAAGGGTAAAATCTGAAACAGCTCCATGGCTGACAAAAGAAACCAAACAGCTTATGCTGAAAAAAGATAAAGCATGGAAAAATTGTATACGAATAAAACACATGTCTATCAAAATTTTAGATATCTCAGAAAACATACTAAGATCCTTGTTAAATCTGATAAAAAAATATCATACTATAGTAATCTCCAAAAAAGCACCAAAACAACCCCAACCTTTTTTGGTCCTCTCTAAACAAACTATTACACCCTGGCAAGACTACTACACCCTGTCCTTCTACTTCAGACAACAGAGTCCATTGCCACTCAGTTCAACAGTCATTTTATCCAGTCAGTTCTATCACTAATCAATGACCACCTCACTTCACCCCTCCAACTACTGTTTGTTCTCAATAGCAGCACACTGCCTTTCAGTTTTTAGTCTGTCTCAACATCAACCATAAAAAATTACTATCCAACTTAAAACCAGCAACTTCATCTGCCAATAACCTTTCCAATTAATTTATCAAAATAGGTACAAAAGCATTAGCTTTCCCTGTCTCCATTCTAATCAAGCAGTTATTAACTGAAAACTATGTCCCATCTACATAGAAAAAAACTGGGTATTTTACCCCTTCACAAATGAGGTACTTAAACTATAGGCCTATACTGCTATCCTATCACCCGTCTGTAAAATCCATGGGAAATGTATTCACTCAGCTTATGAAACATATCAATAACAACCTCCTCTCCAACACCCAGCATGGTTTCAGGCCCAACCACAGTACTACTACTGCCCTTCTCTACTTTACCAGCATAGTAAGCAAATACAGAAATCAGATTGACTTTATTTCTTCGTCTTTCCTTGACCTTTCCAAAGCATTTGACACAGTGTACTACCAAAAGATCCTCTCTGAACTTTCAACACTAAGTTTCACTTACCCACTCCCTCTCCTGGTTTCATAGCTATTTATGCACTCATCAGCAGGCAACTAAATGACAACAAAACCTTGCAGCATTTCAACCAATCTCTGTTGTTGTTCTCAAGGGTCAATACTTAGCCTCCTTTTATTTAATATTTTCAGAAATAAACTTCATACCACTATAACTCTTGCCACTCTTGTACAATATGCCAACAATTCAACCCTTATCTGCTCCGCCCCATCCATAACAAAATTACAGGAGTCCTCTCAAAAATCTTTCACTGACACTGAAATATGGCTAAAAAATTCTAACTTGCTGCTTAATGCAAAAAAAAAAATAAGAATAAATAAAACTAAAAGATACATTTATGCTATTTACTCCACAGCAACACCTCAAGCAGAAACACACATTTCACATTTCCTCAAGTAATAACACTAAAATAGAAACCATAAGCCAAATTAAACTACTTGCAGTCATAATTGATGACAACCTCAAATTTGATCACCAAATACTTCATTCCATCAAGAAAACTCACCAAAAACTTGACACCCTCTATAGGGCCAAACAACATCTGACAGCTCAAGCAAGGGCAATCTTAGCAGCAACATACCTTCTTCCTTCTCTGTCATATGCTTCCCCTGTTCTTACAAATATCAGCTTGCAACCAGCCAACCTTATAAAACACACCACTACATTGCATTTAAACAATTAAACCGGCTTCAACTTCCAAACCAGTTGACATACCCACAACTAATCATTGCCCACAACTTACAGTACTCTCCAGACAAACACCCAACATTGCAAAATACTCTGCTGTTCTTTTTACCCACTATAGCTATAGCAAAAAACTTTAAATATGTATCAGTAAGACATTCAACACTGCTGGAACTCTCTCTATTCCCATTATGTGTCAAAACTCTGGAATGAAATCCCCACACCGTTAAAACAGATAGAAAACTTAAATAGTTTCAAAACTTTGCTCAAACAGCACTGTGCTCTTCCTGCTCACCTGGCTAGCATCTAAATATATTGAATCAGGCATGGGAATAAAATTTTTAACACCTTAATGAAAGGCAAAAACAATGGATGCATGGAAAATGAAGCGGCATATAGAGAAGCAAACTATAAAGAAAGACTGAGGATATGCAAATATACCTTTATGAAAGTACAAACATAAGATGCAGACCTTTTAATAAGTCTTGGCAATGGATACTAGACTTCCGATAGATATAACATTCATGACTATGATTAACTATTTGGTTCAGTCAACTTTTGCTTGCTATTTTAAAAGTATACAAAAGTAATAAAATAATAAAATAATAAATTCAAATTAAGATCACTGTCATCATGTCAAAAATGTAAGGAAGAAATAAAAAAATCAAAAGAACATTTCCCAGTATGTTTTTCATATATTTGGTCCAGTTTAAATCATTGAGAAGGGAGTTCCCTGGGACTTTACATTAGGACTATTCTTATTTAATCTCCTTTTTCTTGAAGTCCAGCAGTCCAAGAACAAATAATTAGTTTAGTAATGAAACATGTGTAGAATGTATGTTTAAATATATATATAGCCACTGATAGTGGATATCAAAAATTTAGAAGATTTCTAACTGCCGTGGTGGTGCAGCTATAGCATTGTTGCCTCACAGCTAGAGGTTCTTCCATTCGATTCTCGGCTGGAGTGCGGGGAGTGCCTTCTGTGTGGAGTCTGCATGTCCTCCCCATGGTTGGGTGGCATTCGAAAGACATGCGTAAATGTGCGTGCCTTTGTTGAAGTTTGGACGTCGAGTTGGCACCTCGGCGTTCATGAAAATCTCCTGCCAATCATTAGCAGACTAGAGTTCCACTGCGGCGACCCCTAACCGAGAAAAGCCGAAAGACAAACAAACATTAATAAATAGAGAACAGTGAAAGATTGTACATTTTAATCAGAAGTACACTTTAGTAAAGAAAATGAGATAATGAGTACATGATAGATTAGCTCCAAGAATTGTACAGAAGGAAAATGGCTTTCGAAATTTTAGTGACTAATACAACAGCCTCTACTAAACATTCTGCTACTGTAAAAGCAATGTTTATTAGAATGGTATGAATAATAATGCAAAGTATTAGATTAAGAAATAAGAAAGTCCCAATAACTACACAGCTGTGTAATTAACTATTACCTGAGAGTGGTGCGAAAGTATGGGAGACTACATTTATGAAATAAGAACTAACAAAATCATGTCTCAGAAAAGTCAAGCAGGTGACTGATTTAATGAGAGAAATATGTTTTGAGAAGTGGCCAAAGAAAAGCAATTTTAAACATTACGTTGCAGAAGATGCAGATGAGATACAAAACTAAATGAAATTCCAGGAAAATTTAATTAGTAAAAGAATATAAGTCGGGGGGGGGGGAGAGAGAGAGAATTCAGAAATGGAAAGTACAATAGTGAACAGGGTAATGATAAATGCCAAAAAAAGCAAATAGGAGAAAAGAAACTACTGAATGAACATTGGTATAAATATGTACTGGAATATGATACCAGAAAAACAAGATGAATTAGACCTACTAAAATGTATAGAGAGCTTACATAATTATTTGAAAGAGTAGACATATTAAAGACATGCAATGCACAGTGGCTCAGTGTTTAAAAGTCGTAGTTTCAGAGTCAAAGACTCAATTCTGATTTCTGATGACTGTCTGTGAAGAGTCTGCATGTTTTCCTCATGTCTGTCAGCATGGGTTTATTCTGAGTACTCCAGTGACCTCTCAAAAACATTCCTTTTGATTTGCTACTACTAAAAATGTTCATTTATACTTCATTTACCCCTCCCCTGAGCCCTACGTCAAAGGATCCATGATGACCAGTTCACTTCCCCGATTAACAAATGAATAAACTAAATAAAAATGTATAAAGCTGAGAAAAGGACAGTGATTTTGTAGATAAAGTAGATATGCAAGCAGGTATGCTGTTGGCACAAACATGTCATGAAGTACTGTATGTAAAATTCAAGCTTTGATTTATTTTTATATAAACATAGCTATCACTGATAAGTAAAGAAACTATTGGAATCAATCCTGACATCTATCCAGTATTAGATGAGTGTTTGCATTGTTTTTCTATAACCCTTATAGTGGTACACAATTATGATTCTGCATCTAGTACCAGCCTTCAGCCTTTGTGTTCAGTGCTTCTAAAATTAATTCCTATTATCTTTATGAGTTCATTAATTGGCCAAGTAAGTAATAAAGTGTTACATTTAAATTGAGATTATCATGCAGAGAATTACTGTCAGGTTTAATACACTTATTTATTTACAATATGTCAGAAGATGTTATCTGTTTCACTCTAATGCAGATGTCTTTTTCTCCTGACATTTGAAATAAATATGTGCCATAAAAAGCTGCCAGTTGTCAGTAAGCAGTTCTCTGCATACTAATTCTGTCCCTTCATATGGCAGAGTACAATAAAATGCAACTCAGCGCACTACTTATTTCAGAAATGTCACAAAATAATGTCTTTCATTCAGGTACAGATCGCTGCTTTTGAACTGGTCTTCCTCTGCAATGTCACTTCCAGTTAGAATAACAGTAACCACATTATCAAACCAATATCTGTAAAAAGTTACAGGTATGCATTTTTTGGCCTTCGTTTCAGGAAAGGCTAGATATGTGACAGTTTCCTTTAAACTTTTGATTACAAATAAATAGGACATTTTTTATGCTTCCTCCTTAGCCAGCAGGATAAGGCAGCAATGATAAGCTGTTAGTTAGCTATTACATTTGCTATAATACAGACTACAGAGCATTTCTATACTATGATTAATTAAATTCATTGCATATGCTATCTAATATATAAGGTTATAAATGCAATTCAGTGTCATATTATTTAATATAAAAGATAACTACAATAGTATTTTGAAAAAGAAATGATATACAATTTTCAAAATAAGTTAATGCACAGCATATTAAAGGGTCTTGTGAAGACCAGTTTTGTGAATCCTGAAACTGCGAGCAGGTTGCTTGAAACAACACTTCTGTGAACTCTCAAAATTAAGGCTTTTACGTTTTTTTTTTTTTTATTGGTGGCTTCACCCTTCCATGTTCAAGGATAGACCCCTAGATCTGAAGTTATATATAATCACCTCCAAATTTGTTGATTCTCAGGGAAAGACTTGCAACCAGTTCACAAAATTAGTAGATTTCACAATTACCAACAGTCACTTGAGAGGTATATAACAGGTCTTCATTGTATAACTCCATAATGAATGTACATGGCTGTAAGCATGCAGTACTAAACTAGAATGACAGACAATTCCTGAGATGCATGAAAACGAATTTATGAATATATGAAATTATCTAATTCACAAAAAATCATAGACTCTGTCATGGCAAAAGATTAATGTCTTTTTGTTACTTAAAAATTGCACATCATACTGCAGTGTTAATGAGCACTCTAATCTACCATCCCATATTTTTCTCTGATGCAAACTGTGGGGCATGATATCACGATCACCATAATATCATGGAATATAGTAGGGCACAGAACCCTCAAATCGTCACAGTCATATCTCTCAACCTCTAAGTACAAGAAGTCTGGACAAAGCCTAAAATAATGGAAGGGGAAAGGGCCCAAAAATAGGGACAGATTTTAAATACTGCTCTTATAAACTTAGAAAGCTGCAGTGATAACAGGATTTGTGTTAGCATGCATTTTCTGAAGGATATGAAGTCCGAAACATAACTGCATGCCAATATTTAGTGACTTCAGTCCTCAGTGATCTGCCAGAAAACCACAGATATAATGAGAAACAGATCATAAATACAACACAAAAATCTGGACATTTTGCAAAAATCTGGACAGTTGATTAATCTTGCTGTTTCATTGCATATAGGGGCATATTGCCTTCAATGCTGAAGCCCATGTACCTATGACTGTTCCTTTCCTTACAGCCACCCAGCTCCACTACTCAAAACTCTGTGAGATTGTCCTGCCTCCAACAGATCTTCATGCATACCTGGATTTTATATCATGCACCTGCAACAAGTCAGTTCACCAGAATTTAAATGATAGACAAATAACCTGCATTACCGTTTGGTTGATAAATCGCCCAGTCACTCTGGAAACCATACTAAGATAATGTATGCCAGAGATAGTCAACACAGCACTAAAACAGCTGCTATAGGGTAAGAGAAGTGGGAGAGGATATCCTAGACAATGAGCACGTGTCTTTATTAGTATATGGGTTGGGGAGGGGTGGGAGGCCACTCCATATGTAAGTGTTCAATTTATTATGTTCTAAGGGATGATTGGGGTGACATTGGGTAATGAGCACTACATTTAATGTTTACATGGGAAAAAAGGTGTCCATTATTAAAAAATGGTTTGAGGTAGCAGACAGTTTGGATTAGAAGCACTATATTTAATATTATATGAGTTTGGACTGGGAGTTACCAGAGACACTAAGCAGATTATGAAGATACATCATATACATATCGTTTGTCTATAGGAGTATAGCAAACAAATCTCCATTATAATCCTTCTGTAGTTGTTTTTATGGAAAGGAGGCAGTACCAAAATTAGCTCATTCATATAAATGAGATACCGGAGCACACAGATGTTGCAGAATTTACTGCTTATACAGTAATACGACAACAGCATCACTGCACAATCCATCCAGTAGAGCCAAATGGAATGCAGGCAGATGTCACAGTTATGGTACTAGTGACAAGTACTAATGTCTTCTTAGTGCAATGACTGAGATGTTTGAATTGATTAATTTTTCTCGTGATTGATTCCACAAGTAAGCATATTGTTGCCTAATGACCTTAAAATCAGTCATATTGACATATTACATTTATGCCAATATTCAAAATGCTGTTATTCATAAAGTGTTTTGTAAGCAGTAAAGATCATATTCTTCATGAAATGTATAAATCCTAGATGGCACAACTGAAGGTTCTGTTGCATGTAATAGCCAAGAGAGGTGATCATTCTATGTGATGGAGACTGTAAGGCATCACTAAACTGGACGTTTGCTCAGTACTGCAGAGTCATTGCAGTGTCGGACAAAAATGTCCTTGGCTGTCTTACTGCAGAGTTACCAGATATGCACAGAGTAAGTTCATAAATGGACCTGCTTAAAGAGACAATATGCATGCCCCGAGGATTTATACAGTGTAAATGATGCATACATATATGCAGCCCTGCCAGTTTTCCCAATGTAGCAAACCTTAAAGGATAGGGGTTAAGTGACAGTTGTTGTACCCTATGCCAGTGATAAATTATACCTGCCACTATCCTCAGATATCCTGTGCAGTAGCACTGGGACACTATTCCCACATTTCAAGGAAGCAACTGTGCATTAGAGCTGGACATACTGCCTGCACTCCTTCCTAAGTGATACAGCATGCAAGTTAGTTTGTGTCACTTTACTGATGATCCCACTTATGAAGGGATTCCATATCTCTGAATGGCAAGTACTCCGGTGGCAACCATGAAACTATGGGTATGACAGATTATTTATCCTCTGGATTGGAAATTGTCACATTATGCATGATGGGAAGCACAATATCCCTACTTCTGGCATAGTGTTTTTATGAAACTCACCTTCTTTTATTTGCATAATATAGTTTGCATGTGCAGTTAATATGGCATCCTTTTTTATTGCATCTGATGCGCTCACAGTTCACTTTAGTCAACCAATAAATGAAAGAGTCTGTCTAAAATGCCTCAGATAAAATAATTTCCAGGTCAAGGCAAATAAAACTACACAAATATGTCAGTAGCATCAGTAGCAATGTATCTTTTAAATACTAACATTTACAGATTTATGCCCTTTATATTCCCAGAGTTTCAAATATACAGGCATAAATATATAGTGCATTCTTAAGGCATATTGAAAGCCACGTGTAATAAAAGATAAAGCCAAGTATCACACAAACATAATGCAATAGACTGAATTATGAATTGGACCTAAGTTGATACTCTATAAAGAAATACCACAAGGCTGTACTCTGAACTGCTCTATTGTGTAGTATTGTCACATGATAAGGTATGAAGCCAACCATATGAAGAAAATAAAATAACAATACAAAAGGGAGTATGCAAAACATTACTGCTGACTTGAAGTGTTGGGTGCTCCTTTAATTTTGTATTGTTTCATGGAATGTAACTAAAGTAGATAGTTATGCACCTGAAATAGATGTTTATTTGCCACATTCCTTGAAATGAAACAAAAAGAAAGAAACACCCAACCACGTTAATTACCATATCACATGAGTGCTACTGTTTAGGTATACCCCTTGAACAGTGATACACTTCAGTCCTGCATAGCAACATATAAAAAATGGTCAAGGCATATGATATGCCTGAAGTCCATCTCTACAACATACATTCGAACCCTACTCTCCAAACTAAAACCATGCTGAGTATTTGCTGATAACATCCCATCATACTTTCTTCAGACAGCTGCCCACTCGCTTGCTCTTCCTATCTCTATCTTCATAAACCGCTCAATCTCTGAATCCAAAGTACCATCCATCTGGAAACATTTCTGCACCTTACCTATCCAAGGTGGTAACTCCACTGAAATCTCTAACTTTAGACATATTGCCATCCTCTCCCTTCTGTCAAAAGTTCTTGAAAAGTGCATACATACTCAAGTCATGGATCATCTCTCTCTGGAAAACCTACTTACACCAACACAACATGGTTTTCGACCAAAGCACAGCACGTATACTGCACTTCTATCCTTTCTCAATACTATCTCCCTGGCCAGAGATGACCATAAACTTATCTCCTGTCTCTTCCTCGATCTCTCAAAGGCCTTTGATACTGTTTCTCACTCGCTACTATTAAACAAACTGTCTAACCTTAACTTCTCTCCTGATACAGTGACTTGATTTGAAAGCTACCTAAAAGATAGATTTCAATCAGTAAAATGGGACCCTGCTTTATCTTCCAATACAAATGGGAGTCCCACAAGGATCCTTTCTAGGGCTGCTACTTTTCAACATCTTCACAAACCTGCTCTGTACCTCCTGCCCACTTTCCTCTATTATCAAATACGCTGATGACTCTATAGTCATAAGAATAGCTAACTCTCCCTCTGAACTCCTATCGGCTACCCAGACATCCTTTAACTCAATAGAAACATGGCTCTCAAACAACAAACTCATCCTCAACCCTAAGAAAACAAAACTCCTACTCTTCCTCCCTAAAACATCCAACCATATAAAATCCTCTTTTACTATCCAGTCACTCAATAAGACTCCTATTGTAGTTGAACCTAGCTCAAAACTCCTTGGAATCACAATCGATGATCAATTAAAATTCGACCTCCACATAAACAACTGTATCAGGAATACTCAACTTAAATTAGGCCTGCTTTATAGAAATAAAAGATTTCTCACTCGGGAAGTTAGAATAGTCCTCACTCATGCCTACCTTCTTCCCTGCCTAACATATTGCTCACAAATCCTTACTAACCTTAACTTCTCTCTCCTCACTACACTTGAGGCCACATACCACAACGTAGCGAGATTTGCAACTCAACTATCCTATAGATCTCACCACTGTCTCTCTCTAAGATATTTGAACTGGTTTGAGTTACCTCACCTGCTCCTTCTCTCCCAGCTCCCAACCATACATGCAATTCTCTACCAACCATCTTTCTGTCCAGCCTTACACACCATCATCTCTCACTATACTCCTTCAAGAAGCCTCCGCAGCTCTTCCCAAGATGTCTTAAAAATCTATAAGCCAAAATCTAAAGCAGGGTGTAGCCTATACAGCTACCACACCTCTATCGAATGGAACAAACTTCCCTTCGAAATTCGAACACTCACACATCCCAAACAATTTAAGCTAACTTTAAAAGAATATTTCAACGGGAAATGGATCTGCCAATGCTCAAACTCACCTTGAGAACCCTCTACTTCACTCCACTAATCAATAGCTTTCCTCTCTCTCTGATACTTTTATTGTATCCTGTTTGATTTAATTGTAAAATTAACATCCTACTCCTGTGTTGCTCTTTTATACTAACTACTACTTTCAAAAATGCTCTGACTATAATCTACCTGTTTTTTTTACATTTTTCTATATATAATACTAGTATTTATCACAAAATGTAATCTGTATATTCTCAAAAATGCTCTTGTAGTCTGCTAGCTGACTGCCTTATTCCACCTGTATAATACCTGTAATAATGACAAAATGTTATATCTATTTACTGGAGCTTTTCTCCCCCGGTCTCTGCTGAAAAGGGGCTTCGGCTCAGTCAGACATTCCCACATTCCCAGTCAACAAATGTAAAATAAATAAATAAAATAAATAAATAAATATTTCCTTCTCAAATACTACAGTGATATCTATAGGGCATACTTTTTTGCTGACCACTACATAACCATATAAATGTGGCAACTAATGTCAATGCAATGCAAAATAAAGTTTTGCAGATGAAACACATTCATAGCTAACATCATGCTTTAAAACATTAGATATTTAACAGGTCCCTTTCATGTCTAACCTTTACGTCATAAACTGTTACAGGAAAAAATTATAACGATTTATGTAATTCAGTTGCCAAAAATTCAAATGAGTAATAAAAATCAATATGCTTTTGAAACAATATTCGATTGCAGATAAAAACAAAATGCATTGCTAATAAAAAATGCATGTAAATTCAAATTGCATGAATATGTATTAAATACTTAACATCTAAAAGATACAATAATGAAACAAAGAACTGCATGAGCTTTACCCTGCCCTGTCATAGATCAGAATGTTGCAAGGAAGATGCATGTATTTTCAGTGGTTACTTAACGTCATTATAAATGCAGTAGCTACAATGTGTCAGTGAAGTAGTGCGCATCTAATCATCTGTCGTTGACAACAGCAGTCACATTTGCTGTTTCATAATATAAGCAGACAACAGCAGTGAGACAGAGATAATAGATTTTACAAGCCATCCAGTCTCCCTAGAACAGGTGACAACTGATTAACAGGCACTTAATAACTGCTACTCAGAATTAATAACGGTAATAGTCATACACATAAGTTAACAATTGTATGTAATAAATGGATATGACATAAATGTAATAAAGTCTTAAAATTTAACAACAGTAGTCCTTGCTCTTCGCAGGCATAACTTTAATACATCCATTAGCAAATAACAACCTAATATATACAAACCAGACCCTTGTTTTTGAAGTAAATGTAACTGCAGCTCATAATATTATAGAAGACAAATGTCATTTGTCATTCATATTCTAACATTTCCATATATATATATATATATATATATATATATATATATATATATATATATATATATATATGTACCTATATGTGTGCATACATGTGTGTGTATGTATATAAGATTATGCTTAGAACAAATCCTGCTTGGTAACTAAATACACTATCAACTAATGGAGAAAGAGACAGAGATAGAAAATTCCACTAAATACATTTACAATTCAGTTCATTTTTCATATCATTAGGTTGCAAAGTATTAAATTAAAAATAAATGTTGGTTCTTTCTGTAATGAAAAACTAGAAATATTCAAAAACAAATTTTTATTTTTTACACTGCAGCAGGGCTATGATTTTTTTTTTATTCTGATGAAGTTAGTGGTGTTTTATTAAACGAACACAAGCTTGCAAGTTTTGTGGCCCGGTTCCTTCCTGGTCTTTGGTTTGCTGCTTTTTCATTTTTACTTTGTTCTTTGGAGTTGTTTAGCATTTTTAAGTTGAACAAATCACAGTCACTTCTTCTGTAAGCATTACAGATGGTGTAGATGGAAATTTCTCTATAAAACTCAGGGCCATCAAGTAGTGCCTTAATTGAGTTACTGGTGGCTAGTAGGACCAAATCTCCATTTTTATCTACGTTCATTACATTAGCTTTTTGTTATGACAAGTGTCCCTGAGAACTGTTTCTTCAGCATAAATTAGGTCGTTACACTGCCTTTCTGGTGACTTCTTTAAGAGATGTTTGATTTCTAGTTCACCTGTTACAATTAAATGTGCTTTTTTAAAAATAAGTTTTTATTATTGATAAAAGTTAATTCTTTTACAGTGCTTTTTAAATTCAGCTTACACCAATATAGTTTTTGTTCAATAAGAGTCTTGTTTAACACAGGTCTGCATACATGAAGTTAAAATATTTTCATAGGATGTTTTTCTGATCTGGTTGAGGTCATGCTGCTTTAATTATATATTTCACAAATAGAAGGCATTTTGAATTATCATTGTTTTTCGGTTGGCTGACTTCAGTGTTATAATGAATAACAGCCAATGTTTTGTTGTTCTGAAATGCATTCATACTGCTGTTAGCACTGCATTCAACTTACAGCTGGATTCAGAAAGAGACGTTGCCATAACATGCACTGCGACCACTGTTGGCGGCCCTTTCTGATTCTGAGACAGGTCTGCCTAAGTGATCCTACACTGTTTGTAGGATCACCATAGTGGTCTGTCTCCACTGCCCAAGCTATATACCAATGAGGCATTCTGAGGTATATAACAATGAGACATTCTGGGGGAGTGGCGTCTGCTAATTAACCATGTGCCCCCCAGAAATGCTTACAGTAAGGTATTTATGCAGCCAAAGTTAGCTTGACTAGCCAAGTTAATTAACTCGGTCAAAGGTTTGCATTCACCCATTACTTTCAGTGGGTAAGACTGTATTAGAGGAAAGTGCAGGGGAGTTTAGCAAACAGGTAATGGTGTGTGTGTCATATCTCTCAACCTCTTAATGCAAGGATAAAAGGATCGCTCTTGCATCCTGACGTATTTTGTGAACAATACGTAAATCTAATGTCTGGCATTACTGATTGACTGTAATGGTCTATGAGTTACGAGGGACAGTGCAGGTATAAGAGATAAAGTCTAGTATGTTCTGTAAAATGAGGGCCAGTTGAGAAGGATGAGGATGTTTCATGTGTGTGGAGTTGGCTGACATACTTCTATATGGCCGTGCTGAAGACTTCCAGATAAAGCTAGGAGAAACATTAAATGATACCAGGAAGTTTTTTTTTTTTAATATTACTCTGACTCTCTTAAAAAGTTAATAGAGCAGCAGTTTTAGCATCACAAGCTTTTTCTGTACAGTAAGAACAATGAAACTCTAATTTCTGTCATTACTGACTGACTGTAATTACCTATGATTTACAAGGGGCAGGATATATGAGGGAATTTCTGTTAACTCAGGGACAAGTAAGAAATATGTTAGTGTGTAAGTCTGTGTGCTTCTGTGGGTCTGTGTGTTTGAATGTGTGCATATGTGTGGAGGAGAGTGACTGAAAGGAGGATGCCTGTATCAAAGTGATGCATGGGCCATCAGAGGTGCTTACTGCAGGAAAATACTGTTTAGCAATAGCAGTAATATCGTGCAATTCAGAGATATGTAAATTAACAGATAACAAGGTCATTCCTTATTGCTGCAAAAATGCCTCTGAATCTTATTTCCTGCGATCAAAGAAATAGACCTTTTTGTCTACAGCTCTTAGCTCCCACAGTGGGATTCTTTCTGAATACCAACCATAATTCCCACTGCTATTGTTTAAGTAAATTTCAGGCAGGGTGGTAGAGCTAGGCAAAGCCTTATTATTTTGCAAAGTGTCTTATGTTTCAATATTATACATAGTTTCTACTGTTATCATTTAAGTAATTTTCTGC